>NC_068359.1:82868939-83096439 GCF_020536995.1 Dreissena polymorpha
CCATAATCTTTGTTTTCTCCGTATTTACTTTTAATCCCCAAACATTGCAATAATAATGTAGATTATCTAAATGATTTTGAATTTCGTCTGGCGATTTACCTACAATGGCCATGTCGTCAGCAAATAACAGTAAAATCAAGACAATGTCATCAATATGCAATCCGGATTGTACATCATTTTGTAAAAACAACTCGAGATCTTCTACAAACAAAGAAAATAATAAAGGGGACATAACCTCCCCCTGACTAAGCCCCACTGCATATGAAAAATAGTCAGAATATGAAGACAATGACTTAACACAAGATTTAACTTTTTTATACATATCCCGAACAATCCTAAGAATTTTACCCTGTATGCCACATTTATACATTTTTAACCATAATGCATTTCTATATATAGTATCAAAACATTTCATCATGTCTACACAAATAATATATAATCTCTTATTTTCAAATAAATAATTTTTAACAAGGGAATGGAGAATAAATATTGCATCAGTCGTAGACCGCCCTTTCCGAAATCCGAATTGGGCGTCCGAAATAGTGTTATTTTCACAACAGATATTTTCAATACGATTGTTTAAAACGGTTGTAAAGAGCTTAGATAAACAGCTAACCAAAGTAATCCCTCTATAATTATTGACATCTTCTTTTGAACCTTTTTTGTGCAGAGGGACAATTATTCCCTCGGTCCATTTTTCAGGATAATACCCTGAGTTCAATATGCAATTAAATAAGTCACATATATGCAAGGCTAATATATCAACACTTTCAATAAAATACTCGTTCAAAAGATAATCACTACCGCAAGATTTGTTCCGCTTCAATGACTTAACAGCATTAATGATCTCTTCAACTGAAATTTGATCATCGAGCTCAGGGTAAACATGATTAGGATTATCAAAATCATTACAACTATTAAAATTTTCAGCATCATAATTCTTATCATTTGAAATGTCTGTGCTTAAATTTTCAAAATACTTTTTAAACTCATCGAGAGTTATTTTTGAAGATGTTTTTGCATATTTAGATTTTAAATGTTTCCAAAATTCTCTGGGCCTACTTTGGCGTAAATTTGCCAATTCTGACATACGTTTATTATAGTCTGCGTGCTTTTTCTTTCTAACGATATTTTTATAATTAGTTTTTGCATCACACAAAATAGACCTGTTTGTATCGCTTTTGTCAACATAAAACAATTTTAGCGCTTCCAAATACATATTACGGGCGACAATACAATCATGGTCAAACCAATCTTTATTCCTTTTAGTATATCCTTCAAAATAAGTATCGTGTGAATAAAAACAATCTTTGGCAAACAATGGATCTGCAACATTGCGAATAGTATTAGAATATTTATCAATCAAAACGTTAATTGAGTCCCTGTCAGGGCAATTTATATTATGCACACTATCATTAAAAGTTGGCAATATTCGAATAATCCCCGAGCGAAATTGTTCACGCAGAGAGTCATTCCATTTATATTTAGTGTCTGATTGTTTTTCTTCGCTATGTAATCTGTTATTGCATAACATATATGGTTTAAATGATGATATTTTCAGATCTACATATCTTAAACCAATATTTAATGACACGGACATATCTATGTATATACATGGGATATCTACCCAGCTCACCATAAACACATGCATTACATGTGTTAAGTTTTACCTTTAATAATCGTTTGCAAAATTTCAAATGGATTCTTTCAAGTTCCTTATATTAAGTATAGCCCCAGACTTCCGAAGCATAATTTAAAATGGAACCAACAAATGCGTCAAATAATTGACAAAGTATCTTCGGCTTTAAATTGTAGCCATTACATTTAGACAATAAAATATTCATTGCTTTTAATGCTTTACCCGTTAGGTGTTCCTGATTCAATGTGAAACTCCCAGTATAATTAAAAATAACCCCAAGATATTTAAAAGCTTTCACAACTTGAATGTCATGACCATTGTAGGTCCACTTTTCATTTGGCAATAATCCGCCTATTTTCCGAAAAACTGTAATTTTTGTTTTCTCTGTATTTACTTTCAATCCCCATAAATTACAATAATAATATAGATTATCTAAATGGTTTTGAATTTCATCGGGCGATTTACCTACAATAGCCATATCATCAGCAAATAACAGTAAAATCAATACAATGTTGTCGATATTCAATCCGTATTGTACATCATTTTGTAAAAACAACTCAAGATCTTCTACAAACAAAGAAAATAATAATGGTGACATAACTTTGCCCTGTCGGAGCCCCACTGCGTAAGAAAAATAGTCAGAATATGAAGACAATGACTTAACACAAGATTTAACTGTTTGATACATGTCTCGAACAATTCTAAGAATTTTACCCTGTATGCCACATTTATACATTTTTAACCATAATGCGTTTCTATATATAGTATCAAAACATTTCATCATGTCCACAAAAATAACATATAATCTCTTATTTTCGAATAAATAGTTTTGAACAAGAGAATGAAGAATAAATATTGCATCTGTCTAGATCGCCCTTTCCGAAATCCGAATCGGGCGTCCGAAATAGTATTATTTTCATAACAAATATTTCCAATGCGATTGTTTAAAACGGTTTTTAAAGAGCTTAGACAAACAGCTAACTAAAGTAATCCTTCTATAGTTATTTACATCTTCTTTTGAACCTTTCTAGTGCAGAGGGACAATTATTCCCTTGGTCCTTTTTCAGGATAATATCCTGAGTTCAATACACAATTAAACAAGTCACATATATGCAAGGCTTATATATCAACACTTTCAATAAAATACGCGTTCAAAAGATTATCACTACCGCAAGGTTTGTTCCGCTTCAATAATTTAACAGCATTTATTATCTCTTCAACTGTAATTGGGTCATCGAGCTAGGGTAAACATTATTAGGATTATCAAAATCATAATTACTATTAAAATATTCGGCATCATTATTCTTATCAGTGGAAATGTCTTTGCTTAAATTTTAAAATAATTTTTAAACTCATTTAGAGTAATATTGGAAGATGTTTTTGCCGATTAAGATTTAAAATGTTTCCAAAAGTCTCTTGGCCTACTTTTGCGTAAATTTGCTCAATCAGACATACTTTTATTATAATCAGCTTGCTTTTTCTTTCTAACAATATTTTTGTAATTAGTTTTTGCATCACACACAATAGACCTGTTTGTATTACTTTTGTCGACATTAAACAATCTAAGTGCTTCTAAATACATATTACGCGCAACAATACGATCATGGTCAAACCAGTCTTTATCTTTCTTATTGTAACCCTCAAAATAAACATCATGTGTATAAAAACAATGTTTGGCAAACAATGGATCTGCAACATCGCGAATAGTATTTGAAAAATTGTCAATCAAAACACAAATTGAGTCCCTGTCAGGGCAATTGGTATTATGCACAATATCATTAAAAGTTGGTAAGATTCGAATAATCACTGATCGAAATTTTTCCCACAGGGAGTCATTCCATTTATATTTTATACCTGATTGGCTTTCTTCGCTATGAAATCTGTTATTGCATAACAATGAAAAGCACAGCGGAGCATGGTCACTCCATTCAATAAAACTTTGTATATAACGTTGTTGTATCTGAGAAAAGTAACTTTCTTTTGTTAAAAGATAATCGATCACTGAACAACCGTTATTTGACAAAAATGTGTACTGATCACTATTACCAATGCGACCATTTACAATACATAAAGACGAGCCTTTACAAATATCGAGCAATTTTATCCCGTGAATGTTGAGTGATTTATCTAAAGAGGCCCTGTCAGGGATACAATCTGAAGTATAATCGTTGCTATCAATACAACTATTATATTTATCACAAACAATATAATCTTTCTTATCGACAACTCTACTGTTAAAATCTCCACATATATATACACAACCAAGATTATCATATAAACATATATCATGCTCTAAAATCTCAAATAAATCAACGTTAAAAATATTATATATTGACGAGTCATCACCCCAAATATATGAACCACATAAATATATATATATTTTGCAGTATTAAAAAAGGAATGATCTAATTTTAACCAAATTATAGTATCGTAATGGTTTTTTATTATATGTATTCCATTCTTTAAATATTCTCTGTAGAGTAAAACAATTCTACCGCTACTACGTTTTGCATTTCTATGTTTGAATTTACGAACAAAATTATGAGATATATATCCGTTATATTGAACATTACTTGTTGAGTCACACCAAGATTCGTAAAGAAAACATATATCATAATTTTTAAGAATATTTACAAAATCGTTAGATTCTTTTTTGTCTCTTTTGAGTCCATGTACGTTCCACGACAGTACCGATAGTTCACCCTCGTCGTGTTCCTAGGGGCGTACCGGCTTGCCGCCGACGTACAACGTATCGTATGCGATCCACGCACGTTTACCCTCCTTTCTGGCATCTTTCATGCAGTGGACCAGTTTGCGCCGCTTTTCTAGCACTTTCGGTGGAAACTGTTCGTGCATTTGGTAGTTTGTGCCTGTAAAATGTTTCCATTGTTTCCTTACTAATTCCTTGTCCTTAAAAAAGTTAAACTTTGCGATAATATTCAGCATTGACCATGGACCGGATGTGATGGTGACCGATGCACACGCTCAAAACGCATGGCATCAGCTGTTTCTTTGGCAATCTTGAGTTTCTCTTCCAAGTGATTGCGGAGTTCCCGCTCAGTGACTTCGGGCGGCTCACTTCCTGTTGAGTTGTCTTCCGGGATATTAGTGAAAACTAAGTTATTTCGCATAGACTGCGATTTCAAATACGCAACGTCATCCCGGAGCTCGTTTCGTTCCTTTTCTAGCTGGGTTAGCCTGTCCGCCACTATCGTTGCCCCAACGCCCACCAACTCCACCTTTTCCTCAAGTGCACACACGCGCGCGTCAGTGCGCTTCACCCTATCCTCCAGAGCGACCCCTATTTTCTTGAGTTCTTTGTCAAATCACACACTTTCTTCTCTAAAGAGTCTATCGCATGTAATTTTCTTTCAATTGCCACTAACCTGATATCTATGGTTCTCACACAGTTTATAACGTCCTTTATTGTTGACTCCTGACCGCTTTCCGCCATATTTTCGGGACTTGATTTAAACGAATCTGTACCAGGCAACTCAAATACTTCACTCTGTACTGGACCAAATGCATCTGGGTATAAAACCGCACGTCAATACCCAATTTTCTTGGAACTTCTCACAAGAGGTTACTGTGCCGACAATGTTAATAGTCATATAAAACATTACGATGACAATCTTTCTCAATTATAGTCAGATTTTCAAACATTATGTTGGTTCACAGACATATTCATATTCCTTTCCAACATCGTAGTCAATAATTACCAGGGTGCAAGATCACGTGACTTTATGTGCTTCACATATAAATGTTAATGGATGTAAACACACCGGTAATAAGTGCTTTTTCAAATAACTTTTTAATACAATTTTTCTTAAGAACTTCAACTAGTGCATAAAACAGTTTTATGCTTCTTATAGCAATGTGATAAAACCAGTATTACTTTATTTAATAAACCTGTGCTTTTGGTCAAAATTTTTACAGCAATTCATATACACGGTTATGCTGTACCAAACGTGAAATTTCGGAACCGATTTCAAACGTACTAGTATTCAATAATAATTTTTTAATCTTAGGATTTCGAAACAAATTGCAAGAAAAACTGTCTTTTATGCACTAAAGATTTTTGCAAACGTATTTCAATAACTTGAGATATTTGCACAAATAAAGTTCTTAAAGGGACCTTTCCACGTTTTGTTGAATTGACAAATTAAAAAAAATTGTTTCAGATTCGCAAATTTTCTTTGTAGTTATGATATTTCTGAGGAAACAGTAATACTGAACATTTACCATGCTCTAAAATATCCATCATATGGATATTTTGACGATTTAAAAACCTGAAAATTATAAAGCGTTGCAACGCGAAACGATTACATAATTTGGAGAGTTCTGTTGTCATTGTTATATATTGAGATGCTACGAGGATTGCTTATATAAAGTATAAAATACATCACTCATTGTATGAGCACGGATAGCCGAGTGGTCTAAAGGATAGACGTTTACTTCAGGGGTCAGTGGTTCGCGAACAGTTGAGGGTTACTTTTCTCTTTCTTTAATTTTATTCTTGTTTTTTTACTGGAGCTTTTTTGATCAAATGTTTACATTTATCAATATAAAGTGTTTAATGACAAACTTCAATAATGCAAAAATCTGTGAAAAGGCCACTTTAACGATGTGTTTTCATTCTGTCCAGCCCTTGTGTAAACCCGTTTATCCTGCACTCTGATTACGCTGTTTATATCGAATTAGTAGACAGTTTGATGACGACGTCAGTGCAAATTCACTGGAATTGGTAAATTCAACTAAGCATAGGCAATTTTATGGGAAGCTCAAAGATTGCTTCTGGAATGACGAGAAAGCTATAAGAACATGATAAAAATATTACTCGCAAAGTGTTAATAAAGATAGAGTTATATGAATCGCTGCATACTTTATATAAGATGAAATAATATGAGAATTTGTTGTGAGGGTTTTTAATGTTGTACTTAACGGTTAAGCTACTAATATGTTTCTCTAAATTTTGTGTTTCGACAAGATAAGTCGATTATGATATAGAGATAACGGTACATGAAAGTTCAGATATGTCTATTGTTGTAGATGTATTTAAAACTATACGGATCATGCTCTGTGAAAAGGGGGTTTACTGCATGTGCTTAAAGTGTCGTCCCAGATTAGCCGGTGCTGTCCGCACAGGCTAATCAGAGACGACACTTTCCAGCTTAACTTGATTTTTGCTAAGAAGAGACTTTCTTGAAACGAAAAATATCATTATAGCGAAAAGTGTCGTCTACACTTTACGCACATGCAGTGAACCCCTTTTTCACAGAGCACGGCCCATATAGTAGTAATTCATTTTTTTATGAACGGTCATCTCGAGTGTGAAAGGAATGACACGTGATAATGTGTACCGGATAAAATATACTCAGGAAAAAGAACAAATATTATCATAAATACAGAGGAGTTGCAACACTATGAATTGACTTTACTTAAATGGACGTTTATGTTTTGGAAAGACATCAAGCATCACCGGAGCATGGCTTTCCTGTTTAGGGACGGAATATGGATACTTTGTACCTGACAACTTTTAATATTTAAATACGACCAGCGATCTTGCGTTCTGTTCTTATCTTCAATACTTGTCACAGTACGAACTATAATAATAATAATAATAATAATAATAATAATAATAATAATAATAATAATAATAATAATAATAATAACAATAATAATATTAATAATCATAACAATAATAATAATAATAATAATAATAATAATAATAATAATAATAAATATAATTTTCATTATGCTATCTTTTTATTACATGTAATTATTAAGACTTTTTTTTAAATCCGCATTAGTTAACTTTTGAATTGACGCGAATTGTCACTTCCTAACATATTTTCACGGGTTTAAGTTATAAATACACATTTGGATAACTTACAAGTTGCCTATCCACTGGGCGTGTACCACGCAGATATTTTATACAAAACGTATCGTCATTTCAGCATATGCCTAACCTAAAAAGTACACGGAATTTCCATAAAGGGTTGTAACAAATCCGGTGTTACATACACAATTACTTTGATCTGTATTCCAAAACAGGTTGTTTCTTTCATATATTAATATGCAAGATAAACTTTACATTTAAAAATGTATAAACAGAAGAGTGATATTTATCTTTCACGCTATTTTTAAGAACAGCATAACCAACTCTTCTAATATTTAATACAGTTATGTTCCCTTTTCAAATTTCTAGACAGTGGGCGGTGTAGACGTAAGGTATTAGCACTCTAATGAGACATGTTGATTTTCACTTCTTTTTTTTGCATATTTCTTAGTGTTGTGGTATTCTGGATTGATAATTGAAGTTTAAATACAATTCACCGTACAATAATTTTTTTTTACATTTTAAGTTTTCAACCCCCCAATTTTTTCTTAACCATGTATTTACAAGTTTCACTCTCATTAATCCAAAAATTGACCAAACAACACTTTTTAAGTATGTATTAATAGATACATGCAAATATATACAAATATGAAAGTTTATAACATGTTAGAAAAGGAATAAAGAAAATATAAACAAACAAGTGATGCCATTATCCTTCGGAAAACCAGAAAAAATGCAATCTTTAGTCACAAGTCTTTTTTTAAATAAATTGTCAAAAAAATGGCAAAACGAAATTACACTCTTTGAACATAGAAATCATCTACAATGTATGCTTGAATGAAAAATAGAGAAAAAATGGGGGTCACCAGTGAAAACGAAAAGTTCCTGCTTTAGAATCAAGGGTACCCCCTTTTCCAGAAACGCCATACTGAATATGAGATTTGTATATTTGAGCATAAAGATGAGTTAAATGGTCAAAAATTATTAAATAGATAAAAAAAGAGGAAAAGCTTATAATAAACTCATAAACATATTTTCATACATACATCTCATATCATGTGTGACATGGGACCTACTCAGTGCAGTAAGATTTGGTAACCTAGTTTGAAATTACATGTGAAATGCGTTCTTCTATAAATAAGACTTTTGTAACAAAGGTCTTGATTTAATTGACCTTCCTAAAATATTCAATGATAAAAATGTACGTCGGTTGATTCCCCCTTATTTCCGCAATACTGAATCACCACTTATTTGCTACAAATATAGTAGACCTGTAAGAAGTATCGTTTTTAATAATAATTCTATTTCCACAGATAAAAATGTAATTAGAAATTGTCCTACATTATGTGACTGTACTAGTTCTAAATATATATATGGTCCTGTTGGACATATTATTACTGGGGACCTTAATTTCATTCAAAATAAAAACCTTAGAAATTTGCTACGCAGAGGCCCTAAGTACAGACTGCCTATTCCTGTTGATTTTGATGACTGCATTAAGAATATAGTAACATCCTTACATGATTATTGCACTAAATGGTGCAGGAAGGAAAATGCTGAAATTACTGCACTCAATGATTGGAAAACAAAAATATTTAGTATGGCCATGAATACAATATTTTTTTATGATACACATCCTTTGGCCCTACCACATTCACCTAAATTTAATAAACAAAATCTCTGTAAATTGCTTGAAGACTTAAAATCTAAATTCGTCTTAGTTCCTGCTGATAAGGCTGCTAATAATGTTATCATAATATGACGAGTGTTTTATGTTCAAACTATTTCACAAGAACTTTCACAAACTACATCATATTGTGAGTACCATAAGCAACCTAATGAAATTATTACCGACCATATTGCGCAATGCATAAAGTTAAATGTAATAGTCAATATTACTGACAAGAAATTGCCATCACTTTACTGGATACCTAAATTACATAAGACGCCATATAAAAGTCGTTTTATCGCTAATTCAGTGTCTTGTACCACCAAACAATTATCAGTGTATCTTACATCTGCATTGAGTGCTATTAGATATCATATAGCTAAATTTTGTAATAAAGTTTATGAAAATAGTAATATTAACCTATTTTGGTCAATAAAAAACACCTTAGAAGTTATTGATAAAATTGAAAATAAAAAATATAAGGTGTCACAGGTAAGTACTTATGATTTTTCGACACTATATACAACGCTTCCTCACGCTTTAATAAAATCCAAACTTGTTTCTTTGATTGAAAAAACTTTTGCTAGAGAGAAATGTTTGTATCTAGCTTTAAACACTAAAACAGCTTTTTTTACTAATCAGATATTAGATAATTACATCATTTGGACTGGTCTTGACTTTTGTGCAGCACTTACTTTTCTTTTGGATAACTTGTTTGTTGAATTTAATGGTAAAATATTTAAACAAATTATTGGCGTTCCTATGGGTACTAATTGTGCGCCACTTATAGCTGACCTTTTTTTATATTGTTATGAAAGCGAATTTATGTTAGAATTATCTAAAACTAAGCAAGTAGATTTGATTAATTGTTTTAACCTTACTAGTAGGTACATTGATGACATACTTAATTTAGATTATCCATTATTTGAACAATATATTCACAAAATCTACCCAAAAGAACTAGTCTTAAATAGATCGTGTATATCCAATACAGACGCTGCGTATTTAGACTTACATTTAACTATTAATAATAATTTGATCAAAACTAGTTTATACGACAAACGTGACGATTTTAACTTTGAAATTGTGAATTTTCCGTTTCTAGATGGCAACATCCCTAAAGGACCTTCCTATGGTATTTACATTTCGCAGTTGGTACGTTATGCTAGAGCATGTTCGTGTATTAAAGATTTTAATGATCGTAATCTAATATTAACTAAAAAATTGCTAAAACAAGGCTTTTTGTATCATAACCTAAGAAATAAATTTGCTAGATTTTACTCTAAGTATGGTGATTTAATTTCAAAATATAATGTTTCTTTAAAATGGCATTTAAATAATGGAATCTCCCATCCATCATTTTATGGAGATGTTTTGAAGCGTATCCGCAAATTAAAATATGTTAAACCAAATGTTCATATTAAACTTTTCAATTTAATTAACTTGTTTTTATCAAAAGGATACGATGCTTATGTACTTAAAAACACGTGTTTGATGGTTTTCGATTCACTATATCTTTCTTCCCTTAAAATTTGGAATCATTAGTGATATTATAGGCATTTTTCACTGTTGAATAAAATTTTGTCATTGTGTCGTATGAACAAATCTGCATGAATACTACATTATAGGCATTTTTCACTGTTGAATAAAATTGTGTCATTGTGTCGTATGAACAAATCTGCATGTAAACTACATTTGGACTCAAATCGTACATCAAATCATTTCTGTCTTCAGTTGTCAAAACACCTATATACTGTTTGATTCCAATAATGTCGCTTTAATGGTATTACCATTTGTATTCATTTGCTTCTTAATATTAAATCACGTAAACTTGTTTAATTAGTAGCACAGCCCCATTAATATTTTTTTTAGTACTGCCCTTGGAATTTGTTCACGTCATTATGTCATTATGGATTTTTGTGACGTCATACGACCGACTTTCCCAGTTGTAATCTACATGCATAGGTCATTGGGTTTATAATGTTCCATTTTATTTATATTTTCTCTCTGATAGGCGTTTCTTGTTTGATTTAATTATTTTTAATTTGTTTAGCAGTCACATAAACAACCAAGCTATGTAATATGGAATTTTTACACCCATTATTGCTGCTTCTTCCTGTATTTGCGCGATGATTATCTGAGATATTAACTCTATGATTCTACATTCTCAAATCTTTTCTATAAAGAAGGAATGTAGTTGACAATTGTTAATAGTTTTATTTGATCGTTCGTCAAAAAGTTGTAATTCTGTTACTCTTGTATCTTCAATGCAATTGAGTAATTAAATAGTAATTAAATTGAATGCGTTTTAATTCCCTTTTATTATTGTTTAATTTGAGTTACAATGCTATGACGTTAAATTTTATTTACACTTAAATGTATTATGAATATTGCTGGGCCAAGTGTGAGGTTGAGCGCTCTATAACCAGGTTTAAACCCCCAATGCTTTGCATTGACCGTTCCAAGGCGGTGACCCCAGCTTTATTCATATTTTGTGTTTATGTTGGTTTGTATTGTGCTGTATTGTGCTGTTTTGTACTGTTTGGGCAATCGGTCACTTGCCTTAAATAAAGGACCAACTAATTGTTTTTAATGAAAATTCAATACTGCTCCAGCAGCTGGAGTTTCACTTCTTTATATTGAAAATGTTAAAGGGAAATAATTTAGTAACGATACAGATTTAATTTTTCAATCATACAAGTTTAAAGGAAAATAGATTTATCAAAGAGTAGTGATAACATTAAACTTATTATAACATACAAATCAAATACATGATTGTCATGGTCGTTTTTTAAGAACTTCGACATGTTGGAATAAGTGTCTCCAAAAGACGCTTGGCATTGGTGACCCTGGGCTGACCATCCGATTTATTCATTATGAAAATGTTCTTGAGACCATCCTCACCATCACGTTCAAGGATCATTTTAAGGTGCACAAGGTTGAGTCCAGAGCCAGCTATAATATTTTATGTTGTTGCGGCATTGAACAGATGACTGTAAACAAGAACACTCAGTGACTGGAAGTTCCTAGCTTTTTTCTGGGTTGAATTTGAGTCCATAATATGTCTGGTCTCATTTTCCTCCCACACAGGCATATCACTGACACGATAACACCATTGTTTCTTTGAAGTTGATATTTGCCTAGTAGTTATATTCAGGCAGGTTCATATTAAGAACTTCTATAAGTTTCAGTCAAAGTAAATTATGCATAGTTGCAAATCGTGTACAAATAATTTTAACCATTTTTATTTATTGAAATAAAAAATATTTGGTCTTTTTTATTTATTTGGCTTCAATAAGCCTTGTCAAAGTTGTTTCTATAAATTGCCAACATTTTATTCATGTTATTTAACAAAACAATTATATACAGTTACAGATGTCAAATGCACAAGCATTTGTATAGGAGTAAGAAGTTAGTGTTTCATGTGACATAATCCATTATGATATGCGTCATCGTTTTTATTTGTTCAGACATTCATGACACAGCGTGTAATTGCTAGTATTTTATATGATGTGTACATTTACACTGGATTAATAAGTAAGTGTAAACACCACATATATACATTCTTCATCCAAATGTTAATACAAAATACATGTATTATCCCTACTGGATATGAACCCGACTATTAACGTTACATTTTATGCATTACTTAAAACATTGGTTCTACATTAACAATCACATAATTCAGTGAAATACCTTAGTACTTCATTTCCATCTAATAAGTGACTAAGTCTGTCTGCTAAGGAGATAGTTGACACTGTATGAATGGTCCTACCCACATGTATTTCCATTTTCTTTAAGTTCCATTTACTTACTGATTATTGGAACATTCAGAGTTTACAAATACTATTAAATTTTCCCTTCCTGGACCACCAACGTTGTTGATCATTGCTGAAAAGATGATAAATATGCAGCATTTTAAAGGGGCCTTTTCACAGATTTTGGCATTTTTTAACTTATTCATTAAATGCTTTATATCGATAAATGTAAACATTGGATCGTAAAAGCTCCAGTAAAAAATCAAGAATAAAATTAAAAAAAGGAAAGGAACATTGCCCGGACCAGGTTTCGAACCAGTGATCCCTGGAGTCCTGCCAGAGTCCTGAAGTAAAAACGCTTTAGCCTACTGAGCTATTCCGCCGAGTACACATACTGAACGTATTTTATACCTTATATAAGCAATCTTCGTAGTTTCACAAAATTTAACGACAAAAACAGAACTCTCCAAATTATTCAATCGTTTCGCGTTGCAACGCTTTATAATTTTTAGGTTTTAAAATCGTCAAAAGATGCATATAATGGCTCTATTAGACCATGGTAAATGTTCAGTATTACTGTTTCCTCACAAATATCATAACTAAAACGAAAATTTGCGAATCTGAAACAACTTTTTTCAATTTTGTCAATTTACCAAAGCGTGAAAAGATCCCTTTAATTTGGATTACCATAAATACGGCATAATACATAATTTAGGAGATCACACAAGTAGCAGTCATTGGCATATCATTTTCAGAATAGTAATTTTAGTATTTGGGACATAACATACTTTTGTTGTTTGTTTGAGGAAAACATCATTACTTGGTCATAAAATTCAAATATGCTGTCCTTGATTTTCATGCATTTACAAAACAACATTCTTACATGGCATATTTTCTTTTACAAAATGAAAGCAAATATTTGCCTAATTATGTGGTAAAATCACTGACAGGGTGCACTTTTCCTTCAAGATCTACTTTACTCCAATTATGAATAATGAAACTGTTATACTTGAAAAAAAATATTGCGTATCCGTGTATCTTAGGCCTACTGTTCCGAGCTTTGTGTTGATAGCAAAACAAGCATACAAGGCATTCCTTTCTTAAAAAGTTGAAGACTCTTCTTTACGTGATGGGTCTTGCCGTACGATACCCCGTTTACATGGCTACAGTCAACATACTGGCATCGCACAAGCATAAATTCACTTTATCCCCTTAAAATGCTTACCAACAATATTAAAGTTTGTAAGTGACACGGGTTCTAAACGTTATTCTTGACATTAGTCAAAATTGTCAAGCGTTTGATATTCGTATTTCCAGGAATCGTTTTCTTCTTAATTATCAACACTACCATGCAATAGTTGACGTTAATCATTAACTCCAGTCACATTTATATGAACAACAATTACACTTGTATGAATCTTTCTCTTTCGATATAGCAAATTTGCTTATTCTTTAAACGACCCAATCTGTCACGTATAATGTCGGCCATATTTGTTGTCTTTTTATTTAGCCTGCGGATCCTACATTTAGTATTTCATAGCGTATTTATAGAATATTCGTAATTTTCCGCACATACCCGGATAACGTTCGGAGTTACGTATATGTACGAAATAAGGCGATATTGCACGAAGTTCATTAGAGTGCTAATACCTTAGTCATTGACCCAATATTAGATGATTATACTGCTTATTTTATCCCAGTTTTAATTCTTTGATTCACATAGTACACTGTCAATACATAGTAATTTTATCTAACCTAACGTTGCATTATTTTATAATATATTGTTTGTTTTTAAATATTCCTCTAATTTGTCAAAAAATTGTACTTAAAGCAATATTCCCCATGAAAGCTTTTATTTTAACTATATGTATAATTATATATTTTGTTCGAAACGAGAGTTAGGTAATCATGTATTAACTTGTTATCAAAGTTTGTTCACTTTTACGATTATTTTGAAAGACATGAATAACGAATGTGGGATATTCGAAAAGTAAGTGTTTAGCAAATACGAATATAATTGATTTTGCCACACTCTTCATATACTTTTTGGTGCTCTGTGAAAAAGGGGTTTAATGCACGTGCGTAAGGTGTTGTCCCAGATTTGGAATCAGGGACGACACTTTCCGCATAAACTAGATTTGTGCTGAGAAGAGACTTTCTTGAAACGAAAAATATGATAAAAGCGGAAAGCGTCGTCCCTGATTAGCCTGTAAGGGCATATGTGCGAATTTTGTGAAAAAGTGCAAACATACAACAATATAGATAATACTAAACTTTGACCTAATATTGAAACGATCGAGTAATAACGATGGACATGGTACATGATGTTTGTGTCAATATTCTATAAAATTACCTCATCACCGCATTAGTGAAATAACTCAAAAAGACGCACATGTATTACGTAACGAATATTTCTTCCGCGCGAGTCTTTATTAGTTGAGAAAATGAATAAGCTTTATAATTTATTATTATGGTAATTGTTATATGTAGTCCCGTGACGTGACAACGCTAAATGATACTAGATTTAACTAAAACATATTCAGAAAAATTAAGATTTTAATCGGAGAATATTAGCAACAAATATTAAGACATTGATAACAAAACACAACAACATGGTTTATTCAATATATACAATAGAAATACAGTCCATGAATATACATGATCAAAACATAGTAACATATATAAAGGCATGACATGTGATCAGTATTGAATTTCATTTGTTGTTAAAAAAGTATCAATGCATGAATACATTGATACAATACATTGATGAACAAGTGTTCCAACATGTAGCAATCCACACAGAAGATAAAGACCTATAAATATTGATACTTATATGACGAAACGGGTATACATGTATCGGATAATACGTTAGCAAAACAATACACTCGCAAGTCATTCCAATGTGAACAAGACGTCGAATTTTTTATACCATATCGCCAAATTGGTGCAAAAAGGTACCATGTGTCATTGAAATTAGAAGGCACATGGTACCATTTTGCACCAATGGGGCGATATGATAACATAATTTTCATATGAAGTAAACATTTAGCATAAACAGGCCGTTTGCATGTCGCTCACCTAACTCATCCTTATTTTGGGCTCCAATACTAAAAATGAAGTAAATCGAGTCGAGCTCTGACAAAACTTGGAGTAACTTTAGTAGTTTGAACAAGAAAACTTTGTACCAAAATAAAGGATATAATGTGAACTTTTGATCAGTGTAAAAATGCTATTTAAATGACAGGGAGAAAAAGGAAATATAAAAAGAAAAGACGTAACAGTGATGAGGATTTTGATGGTAGTACACGTATAAGCACGCAAAATTAGCCAGGAGGGCTTGGATCAATCAGCCAGGTACTGGAAGAAGCAAACTCAGTCCCATACCACGAAGGGATTAGCGTGAGCACAAATAACGCATTTGACGTGCTGAGTTGTGTCAGCGATAGTGAAACCAACGAAGACAGGATTAGCGAAAGGATTTGAGGGAATTAGAGTCACACATTCAACGTGCAAAGCAGTGTGAGCAACATTAAACAATACGCCGAGTCAAAGCTGTCTAAAACTATGGAAGGCAATACGTGCTCACCTCACCCATCCGTATTTGGGCTCCAACCCTAAACCTGTTTGTTCTCCAGCGTTTAAAACAGTGTTGACACATTCTATCAAATTGGCCAACTGATCAAGTAAAAACAAAAAAGATATTAAGAGATTTATGTTACTGTCAAATAATAGTGATATTAAGAGATTAATGTTACTGTCAAATGTATACAGTAGGCATATTTACGAACATAATTTGGTAAAACGTACTACCCGATTTCTAGTATATGTATTGTTGGGTCTAATTAGGAATGATGCAAGAACACTACATCTAATATTTCTCTCTTAACTACTTTCTAAACATCATCTCTTCAGCCAGATCTTTACATATGCAAAATGTTAAATTTAAACAAAAACAATTGAGCGTTGGTTTTTCGATATTAAACATGAATATTAAGTTATATGTATGCAAATATAGTTATTACTATATATGTGCAGCTCCAAATGAACACAATCGTAATACAGTATGTTCACATTTTGTATTACATTTCAAAACAAAGCATGCGGACAGGATCATAAGGTAAATCATTATACGTGTAATAATCTTACGGAACGATATAACAAAACATAATAAATGTGTACAGGTAGACACTTAAATATTACAATAATGATAGGTTATTAGACGTTTCACCGTACAATACGGAATTATGTCTTCAAAATGTGTGCGAGTCCAAATATCTCAAGTATAGTACAGTTTTAAACCATCAAGAACGATAAGCATATTTAATTTGTGTCTCCTCGTTGACTTTTACTCTGGGATTGGTGCAAACACGATAATATTACAAGTAGATGTTGGCCTAAAGGTACTCAAAGTTCTCTCCAAGTGGCACCTTAACCATTATCGTGGCAAGCGATCAGTTCATTGAAAAGAAAGTGTGTTAAAAGTTGTATCTATTCTAAATTATGTAAATAAATATTTTAGTTCATATAAATGAAGTTATGCGATAATATAAAAGTATGCATGTTAAATGATTATTAATTCGATTGATTCATTAAAAAAATCAGGTTTAAATGGTAAGTCAGTGAGTAGATACTGTTTTCCCTTTATTTATCTTGTCCGTAGGTATTCGAAGGTTGTGATCAATGTTTCATGTTTGCACACAAAAAATTTAAAACAATTTGTGTGCATAATATATTTTGAGTTATCTAAATATATTTATAGATTATTTATAATTTTATAGAAGAGACTAATAAGACATGTTTATAAGAATGCATGAGCAAAAACACGAAATATTGGCATAAATATTAAAACACTAGGGAAAAGGGAAAAACAACAACATAAATTCGTGTTTGGACTTCTAACAATAAAATCGTGAAATCATCGCTAGATACACAGCAAAGTGGTATCGCGAAAGAATTAAAAAAGCTAAACACTAGCAAGATTATGATATTCGGTCCACTACGTTCTTTGTCAATTGATAAGAAATATAAAAAATGCCCTTTTTTGCATTTTATTTTCTTGACATGAAACAGCGCACAATTAGAACTGTGATCTTATAAAAGAACGTTTCATTTTTTTTAATTAGAAAATTTTCAAGTTTTTGTTGAAATTAATAAAGTTCTTGCATATTCTCATTTGTCAAATTGTTTGCTATCAATTCAACAGTTTTTTCTAACTTTATTTTTCATTTTGGATATGTAGCTTCATTATAATATAGATTAATATTTTATTTTAATTTACAGAGAGATTCTGATTAAAAGGTGGTAATCTGTGGAAAATTGTATAAGCTGATTTTCCAAAAATCCAAGAATGAATGATGTAGACAAGTAGGGCACACTACATTTTTGATCTCTTTATTCTTGTGTATTATACAACATAGCTACTCTCTATCGTGTAATAAAACGTTAATAAATTACCATAATTTTCAAAGTGTTATGCTCATGCAAGATGATACGTGTCTGCATGTTCTATCTTTGTTAAAATCCTATTCAAAGCTTTAGAAGAATATTTTGAAGGCCACGGCTAGTTCAGGAAACAGCCTTTACAATCCCCTTGGTCAATATGAATGATTATCTTTTCATTTGGCTAAGTGTAATAATTTTAATAGTCAGCAATACTTGCTTTTGGAAATAAACAATCAAACTATAAACTCATATACGAAGTAAGATGAAAGTCGGCTAAACAAAGAATTGTTGTATGTATGTCTAATTCTTATAAAGCATAGGCAAGGTAAAAAATAGCATACAAAATGTCGATTTATGTCATATATATAACATAATAAATAACAACAAAAAATAAACAAGAAAATAAATAAAAAACAAAACAATGTTATATAATGTGAAGGCATTTTAAACAACCAGAAAACAACACATTAGAATGACATCTTTTGCTTTAACTTTGAAATATATATATATATATATATTTATATTTATACAAGTATATATATATATATATATATATATATATATATATATATATATATATATATATATATATATATATATATATATATATATATATATATATATATATATATATATATATTTCGATTCTTTACGGATAAATTTTATAGACTTTGATGCCTAATTGTTCTAAATACTACAAGGTATTAAATGACATCCTCGTGTTGTATTTCGACCACACATCTCTATGAATTTGACAAATATATAGAACATGAAATCCAGATTCAAACACATCAGTTGTACACATTTTACACTAACGATCAGTGACATTTATAGTATTAAATTCTTCTCTTTCTATTTGTAAATGATGCGACCATAATCGGAATTTACCCAATGTAACTCTTTGCTTTTCATTATATATACACTTCCAGTAGGTTTTGACACACAATTTTCTTTTACATGTAATATCATTTTTAAGATTTTTTAAGACTATACATTCAAACAAAGTTTCATTTGGCTTTTCATGTACAAACAAAAATACAACATAGTGTTAGTCACAGCTATGTAGTTCTACCAAACAAGAAACCCAACAAACTAACATAGAACAATTCTACGAAAATTGCAAATAAAAAATAAAATCACATACGCTTATCAGACAATATTTATACAATAAAACAACAGCTAGATAAACAAAACTTCAACCGGTACCTACTTAGTAATTCAGAAAATAGGCATCCTTTACACTGACAAAATGAATCTGAATTGATTTAAATTTAACATGATTATTTTCAATGGAAAAATAATAGAATGATTATTAACTAATAATAGCCATCAAAACATCCATATTTAATAAACGTATGGAGTAAGCTAGCAAAGAAGTATTACACACCGCCTACGTAGACTCCTTATTTACCAACGTTACTTTGTGCCAAACAAAATCTTATTTCCGTTTCATGTCTTTGCTAGAATCCAGAAACAAAGTTTACCACCCAAAATATTATTTCCGTTCCGTGCCTTTGCTAGAATACTGAAACTAAGTTTACCACACGATATCTTATTTTCGTTCCATGTCTATGCTAGTGTACAGAAACAAAGTGTATCATCCACATTCTTATTTTCGTGCCATGTCTTTGCTATAATACAGAAACACTTTTACCACGAAAAACCATATTTCCGTTCCATGTCTTTGCTGGAATACAGAAACAAAGTTAACCACCCAGAATCTTATTTTCATTTCATGTCTGCTAAAATACAGAAACAAAATTTACCACCCAAAATCGTATTTTCGTTTCACGTCTTTTCTAGAATACAGAATCAAGGTTTACCACCCAAAATCTCATTTCCGTTTAATATCTTTGCTTGAATACAGAAACAAAGTTTACCAACCGAAATCTTATTTTCGTTTCATGTCTTTGCTATAATACAGAAGCAAAATCTACCACCCAAAATCTCAATTCGGTTTCATGTCTTTTCTTGAATACAGAAACAAAGTTTACCAGCCAAAATCTTCTTTCCGTTTCATGTCTTTGCTAGAAAACAGAAACAAAATTTACCAAGAAAAGGAGCCGAATCATCAAACTATTTTTGTTTACTTTTTATAACTTATTATCAAGCACATTCTTCTTCTTTTTCTTCAGACTTATTTTATTTTTTTCTTCAGATTTTTTTCTTCTTCTTCACCGTCTGTTTCATCAAACTATTTTTGTAAACTTTTTATAACTTATTATCAAGCACATTCTTCTACTATTTCTTCAGAATTTTTACATTGTCTTCTTCAGATTTTGTGTCTTCTTCTTCCTATTCATTTCCCACTCCTCCTCTTTCTCCTTCAACGTCTGTTTCATCATCAGCATAATTGTCATCCTCCTCCTCCTCCTCATCATCATCATCCTCATCCTCATCCTCATCCTCCTCTTCCTCCTCCTCCTCCTCCTCCTCCTCCTCCTCCTCCTCCTCATTTTCTCTTTCGTCATCGACTTCTTCTTCCCCTCTTCTTCTTCTTTCTTCTGCGCTTTCTTCTAATGCTCTTTTTTGTAGTTTTTGAAGCCAAGAATCAGGAACTTCTGGTATTTGCAATTCTTGGACACATGATGGGCAGGTTGCCCGTACAGAAATCCATCGCTCAAGGCAATCTTGATGAAAAATGTGTCTACACGGCAATTGTTTGCAAGTTTCTAAAGACATCATACATACTGGACAATCTTCCTTCGTAGTATTTTCAAGATCGGGAAGTGCACTTACGAAATTCTTAAAACGATATCTTGCTGAAAACTCAATATATTGATTGTCAACCAATAATATCAATGTCGACAATAGGAACAATACATTGCGAAACAATCTGAACAGAGAAAAGGGTCCAAGGATTGTTGAAAAAACTATCAGATAATAATGACCAACCCAGCAAATAAGTGCAACACAAGTTGACATTACATCGGAATAGTTTAAAATATTGTTTATAAATTCTTGAAAACGAGATGGCAGTCGTGATAACAAAAGTAAACACAAGTTCACATAGAGAAAAATAAACCTAACTGCAACAACACTGCTTGTTGTCAGAATTATGTAATGCCATGTACCAAGATTAGCAGTTGTCATGACAACGGTTGAGGCATAAACGTGCTCTGTAGCTATTAAAGTGACGGTTGCAAAGATTCTCAATAATTGCAGCCAGTGACCATCTATTCCGGCATTAATAACTATTGCAAATACCTCCCTATTCATATATGTAATCTGTATTGACACCTCATTTGAAATGGAAAACATGATAATTATTATGAACAGGATTTGCTTAGTTTGATTGTCAATAAAAAAGAAATCAATTTCTATGAAAAGTTTAAAAGTCATTATAACAAACCTACATCGCACGTAAAATGGATCTTCGCTTAATGCAAGCACATTTTTGTTCAAAATTGACAAGGCAAATTCAGATATTTTCGAAACCAGAGAAACAAGTCCAAACGCCGTCGCTGTGTTATTGCAGCTTGCTATTACACACATATATAACGTTCTAAATACATATGTTTGTTCAGCTATAAAGTGTGTTTTATATAAAGAAGTAAACACCTGCAAAATAAACCAAATGATACCAAGATTACTTAGGCTAATAAAATTATTCATTGCTGCTGATAACAAACTATCAGAACGGACAGACAAAAGTATGTGGTATTGTATATACCTCTCTTTAAAGATGCGCTTTAATTCTTCGTTACTTTCAGCCTGAAATTGTGCGTCCGTTTGTGTAAGCATTTGTATTAATCGGTTATTTTCTTCTACGTTAAAATTGTGAAACCGGTTAAATAAAAAATATATGCTCACAATTTGGATAGTCCAGTAATATATTTCAATGAGAAAATAACAGGTATTCAGCAACGGGACAAATAACATTGCGGCGGGAATAACGTTTATCAAAACAGCCCATTTCGTAACAGAGCGTAGGTGAATCGATGAAATGACCATAGCTGTTAATAAGAAGATATAGCAATTGTCGGATTCATCATAAATCGCTATATCGAAAGCATCTTGAAAGCACTGTTCAGCGTATCTGCTTCGGAAAGTCCAGTACAGGCCTTGAGACAGCCAAGAAGATGAACAGAATACCAGAAGGTCTGCATAGGCAGGTAGTAGAGTTTGTAACCCTGCTTGTACATTGCACGTCCAGAATGTGCTTGCTGCAAACGTACAAAATATCACTTGATCATTAAAGCCACACACCTTGAAATGAAATACATGGCATAGTAAATTTAAGTATAAATAAGAAACATATTTTATGTATGCCAATTTGAAAATATCTGGTGGTTATATGGTAGAAATCCATCTTTTTGCGCTTTAAAACTTAAAAATAATCGCGTTTGTCGAAATGGAAGCATACGTATAGAAATCTTACTTTCGGTTTAAAAAATAAATAAATAAATAAATTACCTGCTTACTAGGCTATAGATTTAATAACAATTTCGCACACTTTCAAATTGCAAGTTTATGTATTGATTAACATGTATTCAATTTCAATGTGTGTGGCTTTAAGCGTTAAGATTACCTGTATATCAATAAACAGAGAAATGACATTTGGAAAAAAATAAGCAATTCTGAACTTAAAATAATAGTACGCATATTTTAAAACACTATTTGCACATTGAAATATTTTCAGCATAATCGGTTCTTACCACAAATACGGACAACAAGCAACGGTAAATCTAACTGGCGGTTTTCGAAGTATGGCCCAAGTGTCGCAAATGCAAGCATGCTAACAAACAGGGGCATTCTTAATGCTGTGTCAATAATGTCCTTCAGCATTCCACTTCTTACTTCTAGAAGCCTATCAAGTTTAGCACCAAGCTTCTTCAACCAACCAGCAGATTGTTCAACTAAATGGGCTTGTTCGTCGGCCATCTTTAAATAAAGAAATAATATTCTTAATAATACAAACGTGCAACATGTTATAGTCCAGTCGATTTGTGTAAAAAATTGTTCAGAAAATGATAAAAGCATGAAACTTTGCAGAAATGGAGTTAAGGTTATAACAATTAATTTCGGATATGGGCCCATCTAAAAAAAAATCAAAATTGCGGATTTTGGCAGCCGTTTAAAAATGGCGGCAATAATTTGTAAATAAAAAATCTTCAAAAAATCATTAAAAGTATATTTTTTCATCTATTTAAATAAAATTTGGTATACAAATCTCTAATAATATCCCCAATTAATAAACTTCTTCAATCGGCAAAATTACGACGGCCTTCTTAAATAGCGGCCATTTTGAAAATTACATTTTTCGAAATTGCAAAAAAAGAAAATGCTTTTTTCATTATTTTTTATTAATAGTAGGTAAACTTTTTTAATTAAAATTACACACGCTTACATATTACTTTTAATGTATATCTGTCGCAACGTCTGTCATTCCAGCACATGCTTGTGTTAATAACTGGGAGGCTTTAAACAGAGCAATACTGGTCTATCTAAATGACGTAAGCCATGACGTAAATGACGTATTGTCACATGGTAAATATTTTTATTTGGATAGAATTGCATACATTGTTTGATGATTTTAATGAAAAAGGTGGGTGGTGAAAAATTAAAAAAAGTCGGATTTTGTACACAGAAAAGTCGCATCAATAAATAAGACGCGGGTACACATATTGTAGAAAAAAGTTGCGTCTTATATACCGGAAAATACGGTACTAAAAGGTTTTTATGCAAGTTTTTTTTTATAATTGCAAGTTCACCCAAGTAATTTCTTGCATTTAAAAAACATGTGACTTGTAAAGACATTATAACAAAAAGAATAAAACTTGTAGATGTTCATGATATACCTACCGAAGAACCCACTGATCCATTTGATTGGAAAGAATGTTTGATTTGTCAAGAGAGAACACACGAGGAATTACAATGCCTGCTGATACGAAAAGAACTGATGTAGATATTGGAGCTGGTTACTATTCAGTTGAAACTATTATACAAAGATGTAAAGCAATAAACTGATTCCCTGTAAAACTTAACTTACAGCAACTGGATGAAGGGAATGGCATTGCATCAACACTTCAAAACCACAAGGCAAAGTGGCATAAAACATGTCAATACAAATTTTCTGATCTTAAGATATCACGTCAAGAAAAAAAAGAAACAAACATCTGATGTTGGAGATTCACAATCTGGACATGCAAGTAAACTAACCAGACGCAGTTGTGGTTATTCAACAAAACAATGATGCCTGGATGCTTTTTGTGTGGTGATAGGTCTGGGGACCTTCATGAGGCATCAATATTCATGATAGACAGACGAGTACGGGAATGTGCACTAGAAATACAAGATACAATTATTTTAGCAAACCTAAGTGTTGGTGATCTAATATCACAAGAGGCGAAATATCAAGCAGCTGCTTGATAAATCTTTATAACAGGACACGCAAACATATTCCAAAAACCGAGGAGGAACGTCAGGAATCGGTCGTCTACGGACTCGTTCTTGCGGAATTGGTAGAATATATTGGTGCATCACGGTCTGAAACTGATGCCGTCCCGGTATTCAAGCTTGCACAAACAATATACCGTGCGTCTTGAACAATAAGGCGTATTTGTTGAAGGTCGTGTCAATGCAACACGTTTGAAAAAAAGGATATCGGCTGCCTTACCAGATTTACAAGCCCAACAGCAAGGGAGAAATGTTCTTTTAGTCTTTGAAGAAGATGTTGGCGAGGTCCTCAAGCAGGCAACATCTTGTAATTACGATGATGAAGGTATAAACTTAGCAAAAGCAGCAAAGATAGTGAGAATAGATATGCTGAATACTAAGTATCGATTTATAGGAACATTCAATGAACGCTGCCAACAAGAATCAGTTGCACAAACTTTACTTTCATTAGTAAGAATGATCGTAGGAGGACCCAGCATTGAGACACATTCTAGTAATGTTGTCGAAACGCAATCAATACTAACCATTTCTCAGTTAATAAAGTTCAACTGTGCAATACATCGTCGAAAAGATGCAGATACAATTTACCATTATTCAGATAGAGAGCCTCCATTGCCAATATACTTAGGAATGGTTATACACGCAGAAACAAGAAAAAAGGATCTTGTTGATAAACTTTTCAATTTAGGACTCAGCATATCATATGACAGAGTGATGAATATATCGACAGCTATGGGCAATTCTATTTGTGACATATTTCAAAATGATGATGTTGTGAGTCCAGCAAAACTTCGTGGCAATATTTTTACAACCTGAGCAGTTGATAATATTTACCACAATCCAAGCTCCACTACAGCTAAAGGATCATTGGATGGAACAGTGATTTCTCTATTTCAACACCCAGAAGTTGATAACCTAGGAACTGACAGAGAAGGGATCTTTATCAATGTAAACCTGAAAAGAGACAATATAAAACCATTACCAGAAAGATATTCAATAGTACCACATGTCATTCTCCCAAAGGAGCCAGCTGCTGTACTACTTTTGAAGGACCAATGATTATCCATTCAGACTATTTCAGTGATGCACAAGACTTAGAGTATATGTATATATTATGAGTAGAGCTTATAATTTATATAATATCATGTAGTATAAATTTGGGACCTTCCCAGTCCAGTGCACTTCTTTTCTTCCATGCCTTCAGCGGCTGTGACAAAGTGTCATCCTTTTCTAATCGTGGAAAGAAGACTACATGGGAAACATGGTCCGTCTTTGATGAAGTAACTACAGATTTCGAAACATTAAGTGATAAGCCGGATATCGATAGCATCAGTGAATGTACTTCAAACATTGAACGTTTTGTTGTATTATTGTATGACAGGAGCAGTGAGTGCATAACCGTAGATGAGACAAGAAAAGATTTTTTTACTTGAAAAGGGCGTTTAATCTATAATATCCCACCAAGCTCTGCCGCGTTACACCAATTCATCAAGAGAGGGGCTTACCAGGCAGGATTTTGCTGGGGACAGTCACTTAACAAACAACAAGAGCCCCAACCACCTAGCTCCTGGGGTTGGAAGCGCAACAAAGATTGAATATGGGAACCTTTCTGGACAACCTTACAGCAAGCTTCAGAGTCTTGTGCTGAATTCATCAGATGTGGATGCAAAAGTGAAAATGGTTGCCGAGGACGTTGCGAGTGTGTTAAAGCAGCTTTGAGCTGCATAGCTCTATGTAAATGTGGAGGGAAATGTGATAGGGAATTAATACATTTACTTTACTTTAGACTTGACAATACATGTTTATTTGATCATGTACATGTGATCTGTGTTGTTTACGGATAGTTAACTCTTAATTAACCTAAATTTGTTCAAAATGCTATTCAAATTTTACCAATCACTTGCTATTGTAATTATGTTTACAGTTTAAAATGATCGTTAAAAATGTTTAAGACAGTTTAATACAATATATTTCATTGATTTGGACAAATGTGAACAAAATTTCATATTTCAAGATGGCCGCCATTTAATTTGATCATATTTATTTTTAATTTGGCTTTTGTTAACATTAATAAGGTCATTTGCATGGTAAATACAATATTTCAGGTCAGTTGATGCACTAATAAAATTTTGATGAATTTATTATTATTTTTTGGGGGGGGGGGGGAATTTGACGGCCGCCATTTTAAAATGGCCGCAATACCCCTATATTCAAATTTTTGAGAGTAGGTCCATATCTGATATTGTTCAGTATACACTTAGGTAGTATTCTGAAATGTTCATGCTTTTATCAAATCTTGCTCAGTTCTGGTGAAAATCTTCACAAATCGACTGGACTATTACAAAATCTGGTGTTTCAATAGACGAGTTGAGAGGAAATTTTAATAGGCAATATATTAGTGTATGCCCCTTTAAAGGTATTTATTTACGCTTTTATTGTGAAATGTTATATGTACGAAAAGTTACAAATAACCCCAGACTAAATTAATACATACATACCAAAATACAATAATTGTTATCAAATACCATTCGAATATATCAATCATTTGAACTTCCTTCCTTATAAACTTAACATAAAATGTGCAGCTCTATCAATGAAATACGAAAATGACATATCGTGTTAAGAGTTTTAAAAAGCATTCACGTAAATTGAAGAATTATGAATGACAACGAACCTATCGTCAATACAATCTGGAAGTCATTGCACTACGAAGGATACATGTAATAGGAGTAAAATCTGTAAAATCTATAACCACCGTACAAAAAGGAATTTATTTAAGTATTGGATAATGATTAGCAATCGAAAAGAGCACTAACTTGCCTACTGAATAACTGTTTACAAAATGATTTGTTTTGACTGGTTGGCTTTTTACGCCAAGTTTGCACACGCAATGCTTTATATCCAACGTGTTAAAGTGGCGAATTATCTCATAAGAATTCAGTCTTTGCTGGTAAATGTCGAAATGTAATATGCGAAATTTTTCGTATCGATTATATAGATTTGGAGTAAAATGAACGTCAGAATGTCTTTTGAAGTATGCTATATCATACTATTTTGACATTATATTATTATTTGTGTTATTCTTGTTATTATTAATTAAAATAATAGTACATTGATAATATACAAATCACATTCATAATGAAAACAGAACCACATTGATAATAAGGATACAACTGCTTATCCTTTCATACTGCGGCTACTACAAATACTACTAAAAATACTACTACTACTACTACTACTACTACTACTACTACTACTACTACTACTACTACTACTACTACTACTACTACTACTACTACTACTACTACTACTACTACTACTACTACTACTACTACTACTACTACTACTACTACTACTACTACTACTACTACTACTACTACTACTACTACTTCTACTATTACTACTCCTACTACTACTACTACTACTACTACTACTACTACTACTACTACTACTACTACTACTACTACTACTACTACTACTACTACTACTACTACTACAACTACTACTACTACTACTACTACTACTACTACTACTACTACTACTACTACTACTACTACTACTACTAGTACTTCTAATAATACCACTTCTACTACTGTTAAGTTATTAGAATCAAATGTACTTGCACTTATTTCTCTTTCCCGTGAGAATAACGCTGATCCGCTGGACTACTTCTGCTACTACTACTACTACTAATTCTACAACTACTACTACTACCACCACTACTACTACTACTACTACTACTACTACTACTCCTACTACTACTACTACTACTACTACTACTACTACTACTACTACTACTACTACTACTACTACTACTACTACTACTACTACTACTACTACTACTACTACTACTACTACTACTACTACTACTACTACTACTACTACTACTACTACTACTACTAGTAGTAGTAGTAGTACTTCTAATAATACCACTTCTACTACTGTTAAGTTATTGGAATCAAATGTACTTGCACTTATTTCTCTTTTCCGTGAGAATAACGCTGATCCGCTGGACACACACTTTATTAAATCACTTTAATCAAAATAAATCTTTATGTAATGAAAATGTCCGCATAAATGACACATGTAAACGTCTCGAATCGTACCTACGCCTATGTCATCTGAAATTCAGTCAACAAAAATAGCTATGAGATCAGAATGAGCGCATAGGAATTCCCGTACATTAATTTAACATGTCACCGAAAGGAAAATACGTAGGTTGATAAGGCTTGGCAATGCATTCTCAAAGCGACCTCTTATTTTTTTTTTTCATCAACGGTTCTTATACAAATTTTTTACAGTATTTAACAAAGAGTGTCTTTCAGTTGTGCAATACATCATTAATATATTCGATTACACAATATGTATTATGTATTTATAAATAATAATGAATTTCAGTGGAACCTTGTTTAAATGTTCGCAAAAGATTTAAGTAACCACCAGAAATGTGTGGTTCAATCGTAATTTAAATGATTCATAGGTTTCAAATGTTTGTTTCAAGACGTGCTCCGTAAGATTTATTAAGGAATTATCTTTCTATTTACATATGTTTGATATTAAAAGTTTTTGCGAAAGTCAAAAATAAGCACTTAACCGAGGCATTGCAGTATTATAGATCAGTTGGTAATACCGTGTATTGACGGGATATTATTTAACAATGATACAGTACAGCTCTTAGTCAGTATTCATTTCCGCGGTGTCACCGCGAACGCGTTTTTGTTAGGAATCGGCGACGGTTCTGATCTATGAGATGATACTCGAAATTTTGTTAGAGCTATTTTATGTTTTGGAATTTTAATAATATCTAGATATGTATGGTTGTAAACCAAGTTTGTCTTTAAAGCGTTAGCATGAGATTTATCTTAGTGAATTATTTATTTCGTTATACCCGTGCTGTTTACAATTTGCCACAGAAGAGGGCCATTTATGCTCTCATAGCATTTAGAATGATGTAAACAAACACAATATAATTTGTCACCTGAATTTAATACTTTATTAGCAATACTATTGGGACTTTATTGGTAATGCTTTCCTTTCTTGTAACCAAATTGAAATTTTGACACTTTTGTTATCGTCGAACCATTTAATAAAACTTAAGAGTATATTATTTAGGGTTATTCCCTGGTAATTGTTGGCAAGATTATATATATATAGGATCGCCACCTTTAAGTTCATGCTTTATTTTAATTTTCTTTTTTCATGGTGTTCAGCCTATATATGGGCATCTATTTTTGCTAATCAGGTGTAAAATTAGACCGTGGCAATGTTTGTCGCTAAGATAAGATATTGTCCAGATGATAGTTGTTACGGCAGAGACCATACACCACAAGCGGTAAACGATATCAGGATCATAAAACGTAAGAGCATGCTTTATTAAAGTGTTCATATACATGTAAAATAAGCTAGAATAAGATGGAATCGGGGCGCGTTTTTGTAGTGGTATTAATAATGTTTGTAAATGTATTATATAATTCGTCTAAATGAGTTACTAATAGGAAATTTCGCACATGTAATCAATTTCAGTAAAAAAAGAACAAAACAATTTTATATAATAGATAAACTTAAAATAAATGGAATGTATTAATTCACCGCGAACAATAAAAAGGTATACATGTATGTTTTATATCTTTTTATAATGAACCTTTTCTCGAATGAAGTTTTCTTATAACAAACCTCCACCGTGATCCGCCGTGCGTCCGCCGCGATCCGCGATAAGTCCACGGCGTTCCGCGGTGACTTATAACCTGATAATGTCCGCGGCGTTTTTGTGAGAACGAGAAAAATCGCCGAGAAAACACCGCGAGCAAGAAACAATATCGCCACTATTATCCGCCCGCGGGTGTGTTTGTCCGCGGTCGCAGCGCGGAATGTTAAAATCCGCGTGAGGTGTACTGTATGTAAATCGGATTGTCACCGGTGAATCTAATATTAATAATTGCATTTGCAGTTACGACCACTTCGACCGAAACAAAGGATACACAACTCAAACATGGTTTGTCTTCACATATGCAATGACTTTCGAACATTTTTAAATCAATCATAGTAACCACAGTCAGTTTGTCTACTCCTGCAAAAAGACAAGATCAAAAACAATACATATTTTGTCATATTAAAAAACTCAAATAAGCATAGATGTAAAAAGTATCGCATATATATGTAAAAGAACGGGTTCCTAAATATTACACCTAACGAGGCGTTTTAGAGATCAACTCCAATGTAGAACTTAAAAACTAAGGAATAAAATATTATCTATTATAATTTTATGAACGTGTTATACAGGTTGCAGGATCACGTGACTTTATGGGGTTAACAAATGTTAATGGCTGTAAACACACCGGTAAGTGGTGCGTTTTTCAAATAACTTTTTAAAACATTTTTTTATTACAACTAGTCCATAAAAGACAGATTTAATGCGGCTTATGGCAATTTGAAAAACATCAGAATTACTGAATTTAATAAGCCTGTATTCTTGGCCGAAAATTCGATATTTACAACATTCATTTACACGGTTGTAATGCACGCACCGTGAAATGTTTGCACCGGTTTCAGACGTATTAAATAATGTATTATTAAATCGTAAGATATCGGCACAATCTGCAGGAAAAACTGTCCTTTATGCACTAAAGATTTTTGCAAACATATTTTAATAACTAGAGATATTTGCAAAAATCAAGTTTTTCACTGTGTGTTTTCATTTGGTCAAGCCCTTGTGTAAACATCTGTGAACTCCGTTGATCCTGCACCCTGTATAAAAATACCGGACATTACCCTTATTCAGGCTATCACCAAGGTGCTTGACTCCAATTTACAATCACGTCTAACTACAGGTTACTGAGAGGTACATCACGTCGCACTAATATCATTATTATACAAAATAATCAAATAATCATCACATGCATCATAAACCAAGCCATGTGAGTCATTTGTTTACAAATGTTATTGATTGAGGAAAACGATTTTACTAGTTTTGTTATTCAAAACAAATGGGCCGTGCTCTGTGAATAGGGGGTTTGTTGCATGTGCGTTAAGTGTCGTCCCAGATTAGTTCTTGCAGTTCGCACAGGCAACACTTTCCGCTTGTATGGTATTTTTCTTTTTCAGAAAGTCTCTTCTTAGCAAATATCCAGTTCAGGCGGAAAGTGTCGTCCCTGATTAGCCTGTGCGGACTGCACAGGCTAATCTGGGACGATACTTTACGCACATGCATTTAACCATTTTTTCCACAGAGAACATACTAATTATACTTTTTTAGTTTTGCTTAAACGATTGGGACTTTCCTTGCACTGATTCTGGTTATCGTCTTCAATTGAAATTCTTAAAAATTACTCTCCATTAATAGCTCATTGTAATATCGACTCTATGATATAATATGTGAATGACAAGTCGGTATATCACATGAAACAAACACAACTTTTTTTTCTCAAGAATGACGTTGTAATGACGTTTGCTAAGAATATAATGGACTTACATAAGGATTTAGCATCCAGTCAAACTGTCAAATGTAAACCCGACTTTGTTTAATACAAGAAGTTGCACTGTTTAAGCATATCGCAGGACTTTTCGCTTCTATCTTGGTTAGGGACTTAAATCAAATTCCAGAACACATGTATGCAGTTTCAATTTGAAACCTGTGGTAGAAATTGTGATATGGAGATGCTGCATGATTACCTTAACCATAGCAGTACGACGCCGGCATGTAGGTGACTAGTATAAAATATATTCAAAACATTCGGCGAAATGTCAAGAAAAACTCTTGCTAGATGCCAGTAAGCATGCAATTGTCAATAATGTTTGTAATTATTTTTAAAGTTGCACCATGAACATTATTGACCATTAACATGTAATTTTAAATGAAAGATCCGTAATAAATGAAGGTCGACTCAATACAAAGTGAATCAAAGTTCTGACAGTACTAGTGTGACGATGCTTTTGAAGAGGATGGATATAAAAGCATCAATTTAAGTTGATCTACATCATCACAATTGTTTATGTGGGTACGAGAATTTTGGGAACGAAAAAATTATGCAAAATAAAAAATTGGTTACGAAAATAAGTTAGAGTACGAAAAAAATTGGGTATGACAAAAAAATGGGTACGAAAAAAAAATTGGGTACGAAAAAAAATGGAAACGAAAAAAATGGTTACGAAAAAAATTGGGTACGAAAAATTTTTGGTACGGAAATAAATGGTGGTACGTGGACGTAGTACCCCTGGGGAACTTGACCCACTAACGCACATTCTTAGCCCTTTCCGTCAAACATCGGATAAGTACCTCGAAGGCAATAGTATGAATACACATTTATTGCGTACCATTTGGGTTGAAAGTCAACAAGACCTAGTAGGTAAAAAGAGAAATGAACTTTGACGTACAATATGTACGTCGAAGTACATTTTTTGTACTTCGATGTACACAATTGTAATTCGACGTTCAGTTTTAACTGACCCTTGAGTGTAAGCCAATCAGAAGACGCCTTACAGCTGTTGCTTTTAGATTTATTTGACATTGAACATTATTATTATTATTATTATTATTATTATTATTATTTATACCAAATTATGCGACTATCGACCGCTAACTTATAGATATTGAGCGTATTTATTGAACATAATTAATATTATTTATACCAAATTATGCGACTATCGACCGCTAACTCATAGATATTGTGCGTATTTATTGACCTGGCGTGGCGGAATTAACCTCTGACTCGAAGTACAAACATGTACGTCAAGGTACAAATTGTATTTCGAAGTGTATTTCATTTTGTACGTCAAAGTACAATTTGTGTACTTCCTTTCGACATACATATTGTACGTCAAAGTACATTTCTCTTGTCACCAAGTAGGTCTTGTTGACTTTCGACACAAATGGCACGCCATACACATTTCGTAAGCGGTAATGCGGTCCTACATATGCACGTCAAAATGTAGCAAAATATGTAAACAAAGTGGTAGCCTGTCAGGAATGTTTGAATTAGTGAAGAAAATCGTGTATTGATGTAAGTTTATTGAAGAAATGTACAGAAAATATGTTAAATAAGCAAAAGCGATATTTTTCTCAGCCACGTAATTGTTGATAGTTTGATATCAATCTCCACGCAGAGTTGTCGTTCCTTGCTCTCTCATACAACTCTGCGAAAGGCTCAGCCCTCCATTTTGTCTATAAAATAGATAAAACCGAACAAACGCATTCAACGTATATTTGATTGGATATTTAAGATCGCATGCATTAAATTAAGAAATATGACTTTTAAATGTACGATAAATCGTGCAAAAACTTGCGAGTTTTAATGCAACTCTTTGGAACTAATTTATTGCCCATTTACGCAGATGGAATCATTCCACGCACTTCACAAATGTAAACAATTGAACATATTTTTTTTGGTTGACGTTAGGAATTGCTTCGACGTGTGTATGTATGTTGGTTTCTTAACATAAAAAAAACATATCAATTTTATAATAATTAATTAAGACTGATATAAGATATCATGGTATGAGATGGTTTTCTTTAATGCAGTGAATGCAATGTAACCGTCGTGCAAGAGATTGTTAAGTATTCTGTAACATCAATGATGAACGCTTGGAATGATCATGACATAAATGAGACGCTTTCATAACAATAGTCCGTTCTGAGCCCAACACAGAGGTGAATGTAATGTAACCGTCGTGCAAGAGATTGAGTTTGATATCACAAAGTGAAAGTAGAACTGTCAAAAATGACAACCTGTCAATGTGTTGATTTTGCTGGCACGAAAGGGCGATTACACTCAATGTGTTCATATTTTTTACCATTGGCTTTGCCAATGACCTTTATAGTATGGGTGGCTTTGTTATTTTTATTGCTATCATGTTTCTGCATAATTGTGTATATGTTTACAATACACAGAGCATAAACAATGATATAAATATACTGATTGAGCTTATAATAATCTGATAACTATACAGTTTTATTTTTTCATTCAAAAGCGGGTCCGGTAATCGGACCCATTCCCAATGGAATAAAGTGTATATTTTTATAGATCTCAATATTTTCTTCATCTCCCATTCATATGAGTTTAACCTTAGTAAATATAATACTGGACACACTTGTATCCTCATGTTTGAAGCATTTATTTTCAGCAAAACAACAACAACACTAATTTTCCCAATTTAGTCAAGACGCCGCGAATTTTCCCAATCGAAAGGGACCCGGCCCCATTCCCAAAACGTTGAGAATAAACAATGTCTATGGACAAATTTGTTCATTGCTAAGCATTTCTAAATATGACTAAATATTTCAATAGCCGCATATTATTGCATTTTGACGCAAGTAAATTTAATTTGCTTTGTTTTTTGGCAGAAGGGATTTTCTCTTGCGTACCAACCCATCAAAATTGTGACTAGTGATTCAACATCAATCATACACATTACACGTGCCATTGTAATGACCCAGCTATGTAACTAATTGACACCACCCCTGTGTATTGAAACACCCTCTTTGATTAAAAGTGAACCCATGGGACGTCACTTATCTTATCTTAATTTCATTCATGTCACTTAAAGAGCTTGTGGGAACAGACCAATAGGAGCTGAATTTATATATTTCTCTTAAGTATGCGATTTGCAAAACATTCGATCATTTGAGTTGCATACATTATTTGACAAGGTTGAGTGCAAATAAAAAATTTCAAATAATTCTATGGTCCAATTATATTAGAAATCTGTAAAAAAATACTTTCAATAGCTCAAAACTGAATTCACCCTCCCAAGTGAATATATTTATAGTAAAAGATGGTCTCATCAAATAACCATATGCTTAGTTATATTCACACAATATTGATTATCTTCACTTCATTTGTCAAAACTATCAATAGGATATTTCAGAATGGTTGAATACGGTTATATCCAAGCAAACTTAATGATCTGCGTTAAAGATTTTCTAAATAACTGCCTTGTATAACTCTTTGCGAAATTGTCATGCCAGGCGATTTCAATCGAAACCCGTAGAATGCTTTCATTGCATGTTTTACACTCATAACATCCATGAAAAATAGCCCCGCGCTTGGAATGGAAGCACTTTCATCTAGTTATCCTATTACTTAACAATTTTGAAATGTCTTGTGCTTTTAATTAAATAATCTTCAAGTAGTTTTCCATAATACTTAATTATGTCCCCCACCACTATTGCGGGGGACATATTGTTTTTGCACTGTCTGTTGGTCTGTACGTTGGTCTGTTTGGTCAAACTTAAACATTTGCCATAACTTTTGCAATATTGAAGACAGCAATTTCATATTTGGCATGCATGTGTATCTCATGGAGCTGCAAATATTGAGTGGTGGAAGGTCAAGGTCATCCTTCAAGGTCAAACGTCAAAAAAAGTCAAAGCGGCGCAGAAGGGGACATAGTGTTTCTGCTCCCCCCCCCCCGAGAAAGATTCAATGACTACTCATTAACTATTATTTCATATGATAGTCAGGTCATGAACAATTCATGAACTCAACCTTTTGGATGTCATGGTCAAGATTCAACAAAATCATAAACATTAAGTTCATGACCTGTAAAGAACTTAAAAAAATGAAAATTTACACCCATAAGAGTTAAATAAATATGTTGACTTAAGCCATTAAACTTAGAAGATAATGCATTCAATATTACTCTTAATTATAAAATGCTATTTATCACGATAGTTAAGCTGTTTTGTTATTTAATAACAATTGAAAATATTGCAAAAAGAGATTAGTTATTGTTAATTATGAGTTAAATTTTTCTTTGGTCACATTGTTTAAAAAGGCAACAACAATTTTTTAGATCTAATTATTTTGTTCATCTACCATCCATATAAGTTCAACCTTAGGAAATATAATACTAGACACACTTGTATCCCCAATTTTGAAGCATTTTTTAGAAAAACAACACCACTAATTTCCCAATTTTAGTCAAACGCCGCGCTTTTTCCCCAATTCAAAGGGACCAGGCCCCATTCCCAAAACGGTGAAAAAAACACTGCTATAGCCAGATCAATTAAGTACATAAAATACCATTATTTGCCCTGATTTCACGAAGACTTGAGATATTTATGCACATAGATATGGGTTGATCCACAAATGAAAAGTATTTTTGATCTGTGTTCGGTGCAGGCTCTTTTTCCGTGACTGTGAAAGTTAAACTGTCATGTGAAAAGGATGTCAATTTTTTCTGAAGTATTTCATTCAACCATTAAATAAAATTAACTGTTCTTTACATACTTTGCCATTTTGATAAATGTTTGTAAGGTGATCAACAGGAGATAACCAGGGTGCCAGAGAAAAGGGATAAACATTTGAGATCTGGTCAGGGCTTCATTATAAAAGGCGTTAAATGGTATACATTTTATATCTGGCCAGTGCTCAAGAGAAAATGTGTACATTTCAGAAAATTTTACCATTTAATTTTTTTTTTAAATACCGCTTGACTAAGGCTCTTAATTCATTTAGCATGAACACTTGTACTATATCTTTTTCATTTGAGATCTGGTCAGGCCTTCATTATAAAAGTGGTTAAATGGTTTACATTTTATATCTGGCCAGTGCTTAAGAGAAAATGTGTACATTTCAGAAAATTTTACCATTTAAAAATGTTTAAATACCGCTTGACTAAGGCTCTTAATTCATCTAGCATGAACACTTGTACTATATCTTTTTAGCACTAAAATATAATATTTAATGTAAAAATTTAATCTACCAATGTTTACAGATACTACTTAACATATAATTGACTGTATTGAATGTAGGAACTAGCTATAATATCCATTAGAAAAAAGATCAGGGGTGAGATATTAATTGCCTGAAGCTCTGATGCTGGAGCTATGTTTATATAAATTTAAACACACTGATTAAAAAAGTAAAACAATACAATGATACAACAGAGGGAAAATCATCCCCTCTAAACAACATGATACATAATTATGTATAATAGTTATGGATCTGGATTGATACACAGCAGGACCTTTAGGTATGCGCGCTGCGGGAGAGAGATGGGAGTGACTTACATTTTGGATTTAATTTAATCACTGAAATTCATCACTGAAGTTACAGTATGATCTCATTTGATATAGATGTACATGATTGTATCAAGAAACATAATTAAATAATTATCAGTATAAAGTACTGTCATGATTTCAGTATCATTTAAATGATTTCAGTCAAGTTTATCATTCATATACATTAATTTTGTAAATATTATCAATATAAGAATAATAGATGCAAACATATTTGAAATAATACAGTTTGATATACTGTTTATAATGTAACTACACATCCAAGCAGTCCATCAAACCATTGCAACAGAGTCACCTGGTGTGCCAACGCACCACCAGACAAGTCAAATGCCTTCTGACTTACTGCATTTTACTATTTATAACATCTACATTGACTACAGATACATGTTTATATTTGTATGTGTTTGAAAAAATGTATAATCTTTAATGACATCATCTGACCATGCATGTGCTAGATTTCAAAATCAAGGCCCTGGTCTGACACATTGGTAACATTAACGTTAAACTGTTACCAGTCTTCTGAAATTAATTTTTATTAAACAATGTAATGAAATCTACATCGGGCACTGATTTTTCTTGTTTTAAAACAGTCATAGATCAGTTGTGGCCTCTCGGTAATGACCAATTTTGCTTTCTTGTCACAACATTAAATCATTCCACACTTCTAGAATAGCAAATCTGGATTTAGGTGATCTTCAATGGTACATTTACACTTTAGCTCTGTCACAAGAGTGCTGGTAAAGTCAAGTCACATATTTCAATCTAGGCCATGTCAAACTCAAAGTGTCAAAGACAAATGAAAGATGCGTTCATTAATTATTGTCCCATCGTTTACTACTGCTGTGAGTTTTTATATAATATAACTGATAACCATCATGTGAGAGAAAATTCACATTATCTTAGTATATCAGGTTTAGCAGCCTTTTAGATAACAAAGTTGGCTAATTTTCAATGTCGCTTCTGGGGATCAAACCCGCAGCACAACCTCCTGCAATCAAAGACGACACTCTACCACTAGACTTTTTAGGAAGATTCTGAAATGTCAGAACAACCAAACCAAAAATGAAGCCAGATATTGCCGACTCGGTACTATTGAGTCAATTCATGAGAGATAATGGAAGATGCAACATCTCTCACGCCCCCTAGCATCGCCATAAGCAGTATTCAATTCTCAACACGAAAGTGCAGGAGTCGTTGATCCCGATGGACCAGAAAAAACACTTGATTAATGTTCGAAATAAAATCATTTGGTTAATGACAATACTATTATTTGAGCCAGTTCACAGGGAAAAGGCAGTCTAATCAGTATCCAATTAAACTATTTGTTATTGTCAGAAAACCGCTTTTAAGCAAACAGCTTTCAAGCGACTGCAGGCTGATCTGGATCCAAACTGGCCACAATCGCCTTAATGTCTCTTTTACTGTGACACAGTTCATTTGACTTAAAAATGATATTAAATACTAAAATAGAAAGAAGAAATAATACCAACCAGTTATTTGAGTAAAGACTTTGTAATCAATGTTTTCAGGACAGCTTGGTGATCTGCAAATCCCATGTGATATGTTGATATCGGGTATCATAGTCATTCAATAAGTCGCAAAATGCTCGAATACAATTTACAAAGCAAAATGTGACTTATATTGATAATTTAAACTACCAGTTTTGCCGTGTTAAGCTGTCAAGATCCAGAAAGTCCTGCATTCACATCGAATATATCCTTCGAATTCAATCCATTGTTGACATTAGCAGAGATTTAGTTAGAAATAACTCATATATCCTAAATGACAGTTTCTAATCAGCCAAACAAGCCGATGTATGCTGTAAGAAAGTTTTGACACGAGTGTGAACATATTCTCATGGGCGCGGCCATTGTTATATGTTGAGGCACGAACGACAACTATGATGGAGAATGTTATCAATGCTAATCAGCGAGATATGCCGATAAGAAAAATCGAGTTATCTGGCTCGGTCTTTTACATATCTCGCCATTGTGAAGAATTTGTTCATGGTATGATAACTTAGACGAGCTGCTGAAGCAGCATCGTCAAAAATGCCAAAATAGGACGAATTTACATTCAAGTGTGTCCTTGTCCTTTGAGCGAAGAGACATTGTAAAGGCGACAAGCCATCAACTAATGAAAAACATTTCTGGTAAGTTATATTAAATTGCGCGGTGAATTATGAAAGTGTAATCTCAAGAAGTTGAATAATGCTCAAATTTGACCTTTGACATAAAAGACATTAACCTGAGAGCTATAAACATTGGTCTTTCACGAGTTAAAAGTTTTTCTTTTATTACATGACAAATTTTCGAGATAAATAGAGAATAAATTTGAATAAAGAATAACGATCAAGAAAAGCTGTTCATGGCAAACGTCTAAATTTGACATTGCCGTTTGGCGAAAAAGCCAGTTTATTTCCAACTCTTGACCTTGGGGTATGATCTTTAAGGTATGGGGATGGATATAAAAGTGACACGCTGTCCCCTTATTGTGGTAGTTGTGGTAAGATTTTGTTAAATTCCACGTTGAATGACGAATGTACTGTCTTGACGAGCTGTTTATTTCAAAATTTGCCTTTCAAGTAGGTGTTTTACGGAAAATATGCATACAGGTTGATTTCTATAGAACAACTGCAAAGATACAGAAATGATTGTACATAAACGAGTATATAAAGCCCGGGTGAAATGATTTGATGGTATATTATTGCATTAATACAACAACCTATAGTGACAATGAAATTGTTATGTATGCTATGGTGACGAATACAATATATCTATCAGAACATTTGATGTACACAATTATATTAACGCCTTATTTAAAACATGTATAATAAGATACGTAAGAATGTTTATAAAAGAAAAAACAATTATCGGTGAATGGTTAACTAAATAACGGGTAACTGTTTTATCAAGTATGCGGTGTCAAAAATTATTTCAACGGACCTAATGCGTGTTCAAAAATGAGTCTGTTGCTTTAACGTGATCATTCTTGAATGATCAGTTCGTAAATGTAAAACATTATCGACTGACAAATTTGTGCAATCGATAATCTACCAAACCGATTTTTGTGTGCCAACAAAGAACTGTATTTAGTGCGTTCAAATGTAAAACCATCGCTTTACAACCCTTTAAATTTAATATGAATGCCTGCACGTTAAGATACCGAACATATCAATACAAATCATTGAGCAATTATTCAGTCAAGTTACAGTTCATTAAATTATGAATTCGTATGCTTTGGATTGAATCTAAAACTCAAAACACTTACCTTTTTGATTTTAATATTTGGTTAATATTGTGAAAATCGCGTGAATCATTTCTTCACATTTTAACATCTTTAATTCGTGTTATTATTTAATCAGCGCTCAATATTAGGTAGCTATGTGATCAAGTTTTAATTGTTTAAGGATTAAGGACATTTGCGATAATGTAGACTTTCACCTAATTGAGAACTCGAGCTAAGAAGTATCTGTGAAAATATAAAAATCTTGAAGTATTGATAAGTATTTTTATTTTTTTGAAAGAAGTACTGATAAACCAGTCCATGCTGATTTTCGATGGCAGTTCATCGTTTAGTGTCATGAAACCGTTCTTCTATAAACCTTTGTGTTTGCAAAACGGATTCCTGTACGATTTATCGGCCTATAAAAACAGCGTAACTTTGGTAGAAAAAACATATTATAGTTAATTATAAAACACCAAAATTATCCGATTAATATATTCAAAATTCATTATTTAATTAACAGATAACAATGTTTAGGATTGTTCAATACGACACAATGTTAAAGTTAGACATTTCATCACTTTACTTTATGATAAAATTATCTTTTTAACTTATTTTACATGTGTTATTTGGTGACGTTTAATTTATGGAAACTTACGCATTTTAATGGAAAATTTCCATATAAGACAAATTAGATTTACCGAAAATGAAAAAAATTATATTTTATAGTAAATAAATGTGTGTGTGTACATATAACAATAAGCATCGTCCATGTTACTAATTCATTTGAAGCAACATTATAATTACTGATACTGTTATATTATTTCTGATATGGTACAAGTGGTTGCAAAATATGATTCAAAATGTAAGTGAATTTCAATAATTTATATAATGTCTGATTAAATATAGAAACAACTGTTTACGCTATTAAACATGTTTGAAAATACTTACCAAAACCACATTTTTTTCTTAAAAGGGCTTTCTCTGTCGCCGTTTGTCCGGGTATTCTAATATCGAGATCACATGACTAGGCCGGAAAGGATATCAAATATTTTGAGAGTGGTTACTTGTCCTTTATTCCTTCTAAGTGGAACATCAAACCGTTGATTATTTCTTGAATGACTAAATTATACATTACTAAGATTTTCGTTTGAAGCAAAGTAAATGATACAGAAGCGATAAACTTGAATACCAATCATAATATAGCTTTCAATTGTTAACACACATGATAAATATTTATCTTTGTTTGGAATACCGGTAATCTGAATAACACAAATGTTTTGAAAAATAATCGTTTAAAACCAACGGCAAACATTGACATTAGATTAAGTTGACATTGTTATTGACGAGCGTTTATTTCATCACAATGTATAAAATCTCTATTACATTTACATTTTAATTTCTAACATGCGTTGTAAACATTAATTGTGTTAGTATATTTATTTGTTGTTGATCGAGGCCCATGTTTTCGTTTCAGAGGAGCGAGCATTGATTCCAGAACATCAAGGCGGTCAAGCAGCAATCGAGATCAAAACTAAGCATGCAGGTACAGCGCAAACATTTGTTTTTGTGTATAGTCTATACATAGTACAATGCATACATGTATAATGGAGTCAGACAGATGAGAACATCGACGGATAGACATATTGTTAATTAATATATGTCTGATTTATTTGAGTATACGCCTTAATGATTTTTTCAGTTTTACTCTTTTACCGACTTTCATATTTTAAATAAAAGGCTCTTAAATATGTAATCCCAAATACTACGAATACACATGGTTTAATATATAACCCAATCGGATTGTTTTATAAAAAAACTTTATAAAATAAGATGAACCATTAAAGAGTTATCAATAAACATACATTTAGTTGAGCCCATTGTGTATCGGCAATATTGTATAACTATTTAGAGTTAATACGTTAATACGAACCAGAACAATAATGATATATCTAATAATATCACAACATATTAAAAGTGGAATGATATTTGTAAAATAATATTTATGTATCTAGATTCCAGAGGAATACATAGAAATGTCAATCCGCCTTTCGGAAGTACTTACTGACAGTGGAGCTTGTAAGGATACTGTCATTGAGCGGAGAGGAACTTTCTTTTGGAGGGAATGCGTGATGACGATAATAGATCAATGTGCTGGAATGGATTCGGAATGTTTCCATTTTGGGAGCCAATCGGAAGGAACCACCATTCCCGGTCTCCAGTCTGATATTGATCTTCTTTAAAGTCACAACAAAGTGAATATCATGAGCGTCTGGGAAGACTGGGAGGTCGGGATGGCGAACCTTCTGATGCTTCAGGACAAAATCACTCCACCTCAACAGTACTCGCTACTAGTAACCGACCAGGACACAACGGAACCGGAGACCAGTCTGTATAATGAAACGTTCATAAGAAAAGATTCTGGGCAAATACTGTTGAGCGCTGAACGAGGTAAACAAGACATGAAGTTTTGCGGTTGGGTTAAAGGAGAGGTAACAAAAAATTGACCGTCTGTGAGCTGGATGCCTAAGTGAGATATGGTACGTGCATATAAAGTACGCATACTTCTTCCTGAAATACAACACTGGATAGACAGATGTAGTGGAAGACACTGGCCGCCTGTCAAGCTCCTGAAGGCTGCACAGGTAGCTCCGTGTTTCCTGGTACCTGCCGGTCATCAAGACAGTGATTACAAGCGCGAAGAATATCGCCTTTATCCGAACTTGATAGAACGAATGTTAATGTTTAGCTTTAACGTGACACAAATGAAATCTACATTGTTTTAAAATTAATAAATAAGTCCTTAATTGCAAAAATTGCTGGAGATTCTATAACAAGCTTTCATTGTAAAACTATCATGTTTTACACAATAGAAAGAACACATCCTTCTCTGTGGGTCAAACATAACCTCATATTTCTACTAAGGCTTTGTTTATACGCATTAAGGAAATGGATACGACTGTGATTGCTCCCCCATTATATTATAGAAGGAGTGAACTTATTAGATGGGAAAATTTCTCAGGTGCAGCAGAGACGCCTTTTTGTGTATATAGACTCCATGATAAAAAACAACTTACACGATTTATTTGATATTGGTATAGATAACATAGGACGTCGGTTACAAGCGTGCAATATGAGGCGAATCGGACAAGCTGTAGAACGTGGCCGTCTTTGCTTACGTAACAGCATCAGCTTACTGCTGCAGTTTGATAGCATGAACATCTTTATCAATTCTTTTAAAACATTAATAGATAGAATATCCAGCTCTAATACAACCCTTGAACAAGATATAAAATATGAATATCGCAGTGTTTTCGATTTCTCAACGAATACCAGATTGAAAACTATGTCTTTCGATTGTATCAAACATTTTTACACGTTGCATAATTCAATGAAATTATCACACGGTTTGCGACTACAAAAAATCATTGACATGGATATTATAAGTCGTTTCAAATATTCCTTAAACACGGATGTAGCTTCTAGTCGCCAGATGTTGGCTTCTTTATTGTACTGTTGTTTTTAGGCAAGAAGCTTACTGCGTTCCAAGCATATTGTTGTTTGAAATAAATCGCAATGTCATGATGTCTGGAGATGAAGTTGCGCAGAGAAATAACTCTGACAAACAAAGGATGGACTGTGCTGAGTTGGATGCTCGTCCATTCCTGCACTATCTACAGTATCTCACGTATGGAGGACTTGGTGATCGTGACAATCAACAGCATGAATTGACAGCTTTGGAGTTTTATATGCATGATCCAAGAAATAATATCAAAAGGAATCACGACGAGACTGCAGTGAACATGCTGGGACACTGTTATGAAATGGAAGGACAATATGCTATTGCATATTTTTACTACCAGGTGTCTTTGCGACTTCGTAGTACCAATAATGCCGCTAACTGGCACGTCCGGCGTCTACAGCGTCTTACACGCTGTTAAAAAACGCAATATAAGCAGTTGTATTGTGCACACTATTAAAAAATGATTGTAAAGTTTGATATGCATCATGTATTCACTGTGAAATGTAAGTTAAACCTTGAATCCTTAAAGCTATAAACCTTGGTCTAAGAATGCGTTACACGTTATTATAATTGGGCGTGCTCCGTGAAAAGGGGCTTAATGCATGTGTGTAAAGTGCCATCTCAGAATAGCCTGTGCAGTCCGCATATTTTAGATTGAAAAAAGTCTCTTCTTAGGAATAGGCCAGTTTAGACGGGAAGTGTCGTCCCCAAAGGTTGCAGCCCTTACAAGCTGTTGAATGGCCTAATGTGACATTTTATCTTTATTGTTTTATTCATTATTCAACGCGACACGTTTCCTCAGAATGGTCATTTTTTGCGTAAAGTAACAACAAAAATGCACATTAAATGAAATGTTAGTCTGTACAAGCTCGACCGCACACACGACCACCCTCAAACATACACGTGACTTGTGCAACTGCTATTTTGAGCTCCTGCTTGCCAAATAAAGCATGAAAGAAAAGCAGTTTTACGACCAAATATAACATTTTACTTTTAAGTGTGACGTTGTACTTTCAGTTAGCAAAGACTTATCCAATATACATATATATGTATATTGATAAGTCTTTGCAGGTAGGGGTATGGGTATTTCACGTGACATGCTGTACCATTATGATGGTCAATTTAGGTTATATTTTATTTAATTCCATAACTTAATTTATGACACAGTTACAGTCCGGACAAGCAGTTGTACGACCAAATATGACCTTTGACCCCATAAATGTGACGGTGATTTTTTTCAAGTATGGAGACAGTTTTTGCACGCAACACATACAGACAGTGCAATAATTATAAGGTACCTGCAACAATAAATAAAACACAGACATTCTTGAACATATTTATTTTTAATGAGTATACAAGTCCAGGGTGAACTAATCTGATTTGATACTATTGCATAAATAAAACAGAATATATACAAACAATAACAATCATATCGTATTTAACAATGCCAGGTATCATTGTGCTATGCAAAAAATTATATTAGTGTCAATTTCCCAAACAAGAGGACCCTAAAGGCCCACGCATCAATTTCCAAACAAGATGACCCTCAGGGTCCCAAGACGCTCACCTGAGACCTTGTTGCAAAATAGAATTTTCGGCCTCAAGGGTAAACGTTTATTTACCAAGGGACACGATTTGAACAATATCTGTTAAGGCCCACATTGTAATGCAGCATGCCAAATATGAACCTATCACTGAAGAGATTTTTAAAGACTTGCCGAACAAATCCATTGGTACAATATACCAAATTAAGTGAATATGTTTTATACCACGGGGAAAACATTTGTCAAATGGTACATAAAGCCACTCTTCCATCCTGAATATGATATAGGCAAAGCGGTAAAGGACAAAAAATTATCAAAAATAAGACAAGGGGTAATCACAAAAGCACACGACGAGTACTTGCTGAGGACACAAAAATATATTTTTTATTGAGCAAAATATTAACAATATTTTGAACAGTAAACAAATAGTATACAAAACAAAATTAACATTTATCTCATATTACCAATCAAATGTAACAAAGGACATACTTTGCTCACTTAAACTCCCCATTGGCAGACCAAGTGAAATCTACATCGGGCACCAGGCATTTGAAATCCTTTGTTTGAATTGCGTTTATCAGTAGGATATTGCCGAATTTCGTTGTTTATTCAAACATTTGCTGCTTATTTGATCCCATTTCTGTCGAAGCATACAAAAAACGATGGATTTAAAGCTAAATATAGGGCTTAAAGCATTAATCAAAATGTACAAAGAACTAAGCATAAATAGAGATAAATGGGCAGAATGCATCACAAAGTGTACAACAATACAAAATGAGTAAACAAATTATTAGGATGGTTGTGTTATAATGATTTTTGAGACAACGTACACAATTTTTTCATTTTTAAACAAAAACAAAAACATCGAATCTCAGAAACAAACTTCGAAGACAATTGTACAACACATTCTAAACTGAAACTATGGATTTAATGTGAAGCTACAAATTAAATATTAAAAATTGGGCAACTAAAATTTCATTTAAAATAAATAACTAATATATTAATTTTTTATATCCTTAATTTTTCAGATTTGTAGGATCAAAAGTCTAAGAAGGCTGTGCGTTTTTTGACGCATTTGTAGCCTAAGATAAATTTCATTAAAGACCTTTTTTTAACTTATTTCAAGTTTTAAAGGCTTCATTTCCAACCCTTAGATACGGATGAGAAGCAAACAGCTTAAAACCTGAACAGACTGCATTTACATTTTGCTTCTTATGGGGGAAAGGGCTATGCAATATGCAGTCAACATAGCTCCTGACAAACCCATGAAATCAGGCAGTTTGGTCAGGAACGACTTTTTTTGTTAAGTAACGCAAAGTTTCCTGCTCTCACATGGGATAAACAAGCCCATGACCAGACTGTGCAACTGTGTGCAAAAGCTGGTTTAGAGCTGTGCTGGTCACATTGTGCATCATATCCATTTCCACATGTGCAGGTAAAAAGATTATTACATTTTCCTGATAATATAGACAATTATACCTTTCAATGCAACATTGCAGAGTTTGCGTTAAAACTGCTGTAAGCAATAGGAATCAAATAATCAAAGGATTGAATTTCTGATATATAAATCAGTAACATAACCTTGGTATCTTGCATTTTTGGTTAAATATAAATTCCCCAAAATGGTTCTTTTAGAAGAAAGCAGGACATTGCCATGGAATGAGCAACAAGCATGATATAAATTCAACAAATATTAACGAGAGCGCCGATGGCGCTGAAAGCATAGTTGCAAGATACAGGGAAGTTGCTGCTGAAGTCAATGTTTAGGTCAAAATATACTAAATAGTTTCCTTATATGTTTCGATGTAAAAGCGACAACTTTGAGCGAAAATAAATACAACATTTTACACATAGAGACCCCCATAACCATACCTTTTCTTGACGGGCATTCTTAGCTGAATCGATTTAAGCAATAAAAAAGATTTGTCATGTTCAAACCAAAAACAAATTCGACTCAAATCAAAATCGACTGTTTTTGCGCCTTTTTCGGCCGTTTTCTAGTGGATTGTAACCTTTTGCAGTGCCATTTTTTACTTTAATCTCCAACTTTATCCTATTTCAGGGATTAAGTAGTGAACACCTATGCTTACCCTATCAATATCTCCAAACGATAAAACCAGAACAAAGTGTATAACATGCCTTCGAGGAAAATATGATGATTTGTTTAGAAAGTACAGCCCTTCATGACTCGATTATTTAGTATATTGTAGCCTTAACGATTGCTGACATCACGAGTCGCCCCCCTTGTTAACAAAATGGTCTATTTTTAGAAACGGGAATTCCAAATAGTGACGAATGTGAATGGTTACAAAATGACATAACTATGAAAATAAATACGTAGAATTACATTATTTCACGCATACCATTATGCAACCATCCGTTTTCTTTTCCGACTTGATACATTTACAGCTTTCCATTTAATATTTTACAGACACAGCACTCGTCCAGAATTCGCGCGAATCCATTCAATCCGATGCCACATTTAAACCGTTAACTCTACTCGTAACGTAAATTTCTGGCTCAAAGTAAATCATTTTAACTTCAATTAACACAACTCTATTACTTTTAAACTCTACTTCATCAAATCCATAGAAAGGCACGTCAGAATCCATGTCATAAATCAGAAAACATTCATCGTACTCCGCCATTTTTTACACATTTTCAAAGAATAAAAGTGCTATATGCCCCACTTCCTGCTGAGAATATGTTTTAATTTCTATTTATAATTAACCGATGAAATGTTACATATACTTTAACCAGGGCCTTATTAATTTAGTTATGTAAACATTTGACCTCTCACAGAACAGTAAACGAAGGAAATAGAAATTGGGATCCCATATAAATTAGGTGTGAGGTCACTATCAACAAGAACAGAATTGTTTTACGAACGAAATTTGTTTTAGGTTATAAGAGGATTTTTTGACATAAAACGGTCTTAGAAAAATTCACTAAAAACGGTGTCAGCAATATTCTTGGAAGAAAACGTTAGAAAAACGTTTCCCCCCAAAAAATTGTAAGAATTACCATATGCTCAATTAAATAGATATTTCGTCTGATTTTTGATCAGGTAAGGCTTCATAATGGACAACCGATGTATGTGGATTTTCGAAATGTGGTATATACCACAAGCATAGGTGCAAGCACCTATGCTAAAAATGTGTCCATAGGAGATGGTGACCTTGCTAAAAGTACCTGGATGCAGAAATACAAAGTTTCATCAATTTACCTATTTTTGATCTCTCTTTTTGTATCACTGTTTTTTACTTCTGGCATAGCACTTACATAATAAATTCATGTCGCAAAAACTGCGTAAATATTTTGCCAATACTTACTATCAACCATTGAAAATTCGTGATAACTACAGGTATTCTTTACAAAATTACACAAAATGTAGCAAAAATAATTAGAAAACGGGTTAATTCATTCTATTTATGTACCATTGTCACTTATCCCTTTACCACTTAGTAATGTATTTTGATGCATGTGTAGTCCCTTAGAAAGATAAATTTAATTGAAGACCTTTTTTACTAGACCAAAGTTTTAAAAGTTTCAGTTCCAACCCTTATATACTGATGAGTAGCAATACGCATAAAACCTGAACAGACTGCGAGTTACTCACATGCTGTACTGGTTTAATGCTGTTTGCACATAGCAATTTCTTCTTTGCTTCTAAGTGGGAAAGGATTATGTTACAAATTATGTTAATATTGTAATTATGACCTGCATCTTTAACCCGTTACCACTCCTGTATGAATTTGACATGGTTGAAGTCCCTTAGAAAATCACATTAAATTACAGATCCTGCTTACTAAATAAAAGTTTTAAAGGGTTTATTTTCAATCTTAAGATACTGATCAGAAGCAAACAACATAAAACCTGAGCACACTGTGAGTTACTTGCATACTGTTATAGTTTTATGCTGATTGCACATAGCCATTCTGAGTGGGAAAGGGTTTAGCAGATTACATTTGTGCCTAGATTTGTTGATCATTTGTGGCACACACTGACATGATAAACAAGTCATGACCATCTACCATTTTCATATTGGGGCATGAATGACAGTTACAGAGTCCATATATTCCAACCCATTCTTTGACATGCGTATACAGAATAGACTTTGACGAAAGAAAGCTGATTCCAAAGTTTGAATAGATACAGGCTATCAATATGTTTTTTTTAATGTCAGAAGCAAAATTTTCTATACGAACATGAATGTAACTTGAGTTGTCAATTTGTCACTTCAGACTCAACAATATTGAATATTGAAGCATAACAGTTTACAGAATTGTTTCTATTTTTAGATATAAGTAAAACAATCAGTTGGTTAATACATGCAAAAAGGGAATGATAATGTATATCAGATCATAAAAATAAGAAATAAATCTATATCAAAATATAAATATTTGTTTGCACCAAATGGTCATTTTGAACAAAACATATAGACATAAATAAGATTAAAAGCACAAAAGAAGTGCACAATTATTTGAACAAAAATTTGAATGACTCAATTCATACTAGTTTTATTTAAGTAACTTTAAATAAGCATGAACATAAACTGAAATATTACATCAAAAATAACAAAAAAAAACAACAAAAATTGGATAACAAATAAAAAGCAAAGCTCTTACCCTTAAGACCATAATTACTTGACTGCACAGGCTTATCTGGGAGGACACTATACGCACATGCCTTATGTCCAGTTTTCTCAGAACACAGCTCATTTGATCAGCTAAATAAATCAACTGCACACTTTGTGGTAAATTTATTTTATGAGGCCATTCAGTTTTAATTAGCAAAATATTACATTTGTTTTAGCTGTTATGAACAATGAATTAACTTAATAAATATTGGACCAATCAAAACAACATTTTAGTCTTATTAAAAATCATACAACTGAACGGTCAAAACTAAACAAAGAGCCGCATGAAACAATAATTAAAAAATTAAAATAAAAATTTTGAAGAAAAAATTGTAATACTCAGGAAAAGCTGCTCTCTATCCCCAGAAGTATTTCACCACTTATTTTTTTTACAAAGGTTCTGGTTGACAAAACGCAGCTTTTTTAAAGGCTTGCTTAAAAAATAAAAACCTATACCTTTAAATGCAAACAATATAAAATGGTTTTATTTGCAAGCTTTTTTATCACACAAAATATGTGGAAACAAAGCAAAACATTAAGAAAATGATTGTATTCATTAAATACCTCAATTTATTGCCTAACTACTGAATACAAGACAACCATCATAGAAACACTGATTGATTGCCTGGGTCAAACTGGAGTGCTTACTGTAAATATCATGCATAAACATACATGTATTTATAAAGTATAAACCTTATAGTCCTTAAGTACCATTAAGACTTATATTTTAAATAGTGGCCACAAACAATATTGTAAATATATTGGTAACAATTTAACACAGTCTTATTCAAGTATATGGGCCATGCTCTGTGAAAAGGGGGTTTAATGCATGTGCGTAAAGTCCAGGGATGACACTTTCCGCTGAAACTGGATTTTTGCTTAAGATACTTTCTTTAAACAGAAAATATTATAAAAGCGAAAAGTGTCATCCCTCAGGATTAGCCTTTGCAGAGTGCACAGGCTAATTTGGGACGCAAATCCCCCTTTACACAGAGCACAGCTCATATGTATGTGTTGGTGGTATTTACATTCACCAGAATGTATGTGCTGAATTTTTCAAAACTTAGAATAAGCTACTTCTCACTAAAAATTAACATAAATGTACACATACTTTTTTCTCTTTTTAATTCAACCAAATGTGCTCCACTTTGATTCACTGAAAAACAAGGGCTGTTAGTAAAACATGCATGCCCCCCATATGGGCTGTCAGTTGTAGTGGCAGCCATTGTGTGAATACGTTTTTTGTCACAGTGACCTTGACCTTTGACCTAGTGACCTGAAAATCAATAAGGGTCATCCGCCAGTCATGTATCAATGTACCTATGAAGTTTCATGATTCTAGGCCTAATTATTCTTGAGTTATCATCAGGAAACCAGTTTACTGTTTAAAGTCACTGTGACCTTGACCTTTGACCTAGTGACCGGAAAATTAATAGGGGTGATTTGCCAGTCATGATCAATGTACCTATGAAGTTTCATGATCCTACACGCAAGCATTCTTGAGTTATCATCCGGAAACCATTTTACTATTTCGAGTCACTGTGACCTTGACCTTTGACCTAGTGATTTGAAAATCAATAGGGGTCATCTGCCAGTCATGATCAATGTACCTATGAAGTTTCATGATCCAAGGCCTAAGCGTTCTTGAAATATCATCCGGAAACCATCTGGTGGACAGACCGACGGACCGACAAGTGCAATACAATATACCCCATCTTCTTCAAAAGAGGGCATAAAAATTGCCATGCACAAAATGTTCAAATTAACTCAAATTGTCAGGAAGAAATATGTCAAAAATGAGAATAAGTGTACGTTCTTTTATTTTTAACAAATATTACATGCACAGTTACACTTGCATGAGTTTTTAACAAAACACTTGAAAAATACCACAAACAATAAGATTAATAGTTGATAAGCTAAAATGTTGATTGTTCAATAATAGAGGTTACAGCCATTGCAGTCGATGGTGCGCTATAACTCTTGCCCAGTGTTGTTCAATAAAAATTCTTGTAAGGTAAATTATGAAAATAAAATATCAAGTACCATTGCACATGTTGATTATATGTTTATATGTATACACATGTAATATCATTTTAAAGCATAAATGCATCATCAGAATATGTTGAAGCCTCTATAATGTTCACAATCAACGAAAATTTCGTAAAGTATTTCATTAATTAAAGTTGATTTTCAGCGTTATAGAGGCTTTAACAGAGGCTGATAACTTGTTATGGATTGTACAAACAAATTGTGAATATACAAGAAAACAAGTTTTTGTGTTTTTTTTCTAAACTATTTCTCAAATCTCCAGAGATTTAAACAAGAGGGCCTGAAAAGCCCAAAGTCGCTCACCTGAGATAACAAGATATTATTGGGACAAATCTTTTGACAAAGTTTCACGAAGATCGGAAAATAAATGTGGCCACTAGGGTGTTGACAAGGTTTTACTATAGCCATGTGAAGAAAAATGCCCCGCCCCCTGGCAGCCATGTTTTTCAACCAACTGGCATCATTTTTGAACTCCTTCAAGGTATTATTGGGATGAATCTTCTGACCAAGTCTCATGAAGATCAGAAAATAAATGTGGCGTCTAGAGTGTTAACAAGATTTTACTATAGCTATTTATAGCCAAATAAGGAAAAATGCCCCGCCCCTTGGCAGCCATGTTTTTCAAGCAAACGTTACCATTTTCGAACTCATCCAAGATATCATTGAAACCATTCTTCTGACCAAATTTCATGAAGATTGGACAATAAATGTGGCATCTAGAGAGTTAACAAGGCAAATGTTGACGTCGCACAACGGACAACGCACGACAGACAAAAGGCGATCACAAAAGCTCACCATGAGCACGTTGTGCTCAGGTAAGCTTAAAAGAAACACAAATGTTGTATTAAACATGTATGAATGATAAATACTGTGTGCTAAAAAAATTTTTTTTAAAGGAGAATAAAAATAGCCCTTTCCAAACTAATCCCTAAATCTAAATTTAGTTTTAAATTCTAATTACCTACTATCACACAAAAAAAGAATAATTATTGAATGAAATCCTTTATATTTATTGGATTTCCTTAAGTGTATGATTTCAAACATCTTGTAAATCAAACAAACATTTCAAATCTATAGAAGTACATTCAAAGAATTTGTTGCATATCACATAAAAACAAAACACACAAATGTATGTGGGAGTTTTTAACTCAATAAATTCAAGTATGTTTATAACCTAGTACTCAGATAATCTCAAAATTTGCAAAATATTGAAAACATTAGAAAAATATGTGAAATCATTATACAGTTTAACAAATAACAATGTACATGTGACGCTTTGTGTCTAAGTAAACAACAAATAACAATAAACACAAACATAAACATTTTCATATCAAGTAAAGCTAACCCTCCCACAAAGCATCGTCTCACAGCTATATCACAAAATCAGGTTTCATTTTGTAAGAGTCAAATCGTAAGATGCACACATTAACAATGAGGCAAGTATAAGTGTTGTCCCTGATTAGCCTACGTGGACTGCACAGGCTTATCTGAGACAACACTTTACACAAACAAGTTCTCTCAATTCACAGCTCATATACATGTAAAATGCATGCTCATGAAAAATGCCTATTCTAAATGATCTTTTTTCAGCCAAATACAAACTTGCTGCTTCAGCTGGTTAGACATTGTACTGGCAAGGTCAATAGACTGTTTACAACATCTACGACATAAATGTTAAAGAAATCAGTACAAAGAACTGCATATCCATGTATACAAGGAAAATGCGTATATTGTTCAAGATTTGTTCTTGGGTAAGATAACAAGACCTAATCAGAATGTATTGATATACATCTACATATTCTGTTTCCTTTGGTTTCTACAGACACTGTTGACTATATTAACAGTAATTAGACTGAAAAGGTCAATCATTTTTTAATAAAATTTGGACATCTGCCATAGCAATACATGCAATACATGTAATAGAGACCATTAGCATCTATTAACGGACAACTGAAATGTACATACATTAGAACTTTACTATAGAAGTGTGTATATGTTTCTAAAGAAATAGAGGATTATCCATTAAACAGACAATTTTCAAAATAAATAAAGAAAAAAGTCTTGACAAGTATACAATCCATGGTTAATAAATGACCCATATATGAAACTGTGCATAACCTGGTACATTCCTATTGCAATAATGTCATCTGACCCTGTCACCATTGAAACCATGGGTCATCTATTAACAGACAACTCAAAAATCCCAGAATTCCTTTCTTCCAAGATCACTCCAACGTCTGAGGCAGCGTCAGAGAAAGAGACGAGACCTACCGGCGGCCAGTTTGTAGCCTCTATATCTTTCTCCAGCAGCTTATATGGGGATGTGTTTTTCTTGCTCTTTAATCTGTTAACACAGCCCTTAATGCAGCCTCCAATGCACAGGTTGTCTGAGACCAAGTACTGTAAGGAAAAAGTGCAATCCTGATTAGCATGTCTAATTTGACACAATTTTAAGGGGCAAAGATATTTTGTAAAAAAAATCTTCTTAATTCCAAGGCAAGGCATAAGCAAGAATTTACTAAGCTGCAAAACTTGATCCATTTTTATATTCTGGTAAACCATATTATGTACTAAGGACAATAAGCTGATTCAATAAGTTTTTAAATATCAGATAAGCATATGATGATGTCCAAAATGGATAAATTTAAGACAAGACTATCTATTGATTTTTTTTTTGCAAAATTATTTTAAATGTAGGGTCCTGACTTCTTTTTATGTTCCCCAGTCTATACTGGGGGACATATTGTTTTTGCCCTATCTGTTTGTTTGTTGGTTTGCGTCAAACTTTAACATTGGCCATAACTTTGTAATATTGAAGATAGAAACTTGATATTTGTCATGCATGTGTATCTCATTTTGAGTGGTGAAAGGTCAAAGCTCACATATGTGGGGGGGACATACTTGTATTAAGTGTTTCACAAACAAATACTGCTTTAATTGTTTTTCATTGATAATTGTCACAATTATACCAGGTTATTTATCTATTTCACAATCAGGCGAATCATATAAGAGTTATAAGACAATTACAATAAACAAGAGATTGCCAAGCAATATTGTCCCCTACCTGTGAAACTCCACCATTGTCAGTAAACTTTTTTTTTTAAATATTTGTTGCCATAGCAACCAGAATTCTTGACGTAGGAACGAAATGAAATGACGTGCATACTCTCCACATTGCCATCTATCCATGATTCAAGTTTCATGAAAAAATATGAAGACCTTTAAAAGTTATCGCAGGATCCATAAAAGTGTGACGGACTGACAGACTGACAAGCAGAGCGCAAACCATAAGTCCCCTCCGGTTTCACCGGCGGGGACAATAATAAAAGTATATAGTAATACCTCAATTGCCACTGCCACAACAAAATGGCTAGCCACAATAGCCAGTAGAAGACCTCTGAACTGAAGAGGATGAACTTCCAACGGTTGCATCTGCATTAAAACAAATCAAACATACATAAATAAAGATGGCAAGTTTATTTAAAACATTAACCTTAAAAAGGAGTAGGAATATTCTCAATGTTAAAGGTATATTTACCATTCAATGCCAGCTTATATATGACCAGTTGCAAAAACGGAAATCTGAGGTCAAACATAAAAATAATGTTTGTTTCCCCTATCCTATCATGGGGCCAAGAAACTTTCAACATTTTATAAGCCATAATTTTTCTTCATAGCTGAAAACATTTATATGAGGACAACAGTCCTACTATATGTATTGCAATAAAGGGTTTAAGTTGTGAACATAAGTTAAGTGAACAGAAGTGTTATCACTTCAATCCCATATATTGACTTTCTCACTTATATTTTGAAAGGAGTAATTTCAATCTGATAGTAGTACATGATATTTTAAAGGCTCCTTAAACAGTGATATTTTTACAAATTTTCTCATCTGAGTCCTGGGACTCGATAACTTGCAAATCTATGAGTCCCCGAATTGAATGAATGAGTCCAAATATTAAACTATATCATTTTTGAGAAATTTCAATGCATTTTTGGGACTCACATAATTCGAAACTTTGCATCCCCAGAGGTTTTTGTGAGTCCAGGACACAGGACTCGCAGGTAAAAAAATCACTGCTCAAATAATGCATTTTTTGCAAAACATCATTAAAGATCATTAACCAACATAAATAACCCTAATTCAAATTAATTAACAGATTTCCATCATTTTCTTTTTTTATTATAACCATTTTATAAACAATAACCACACTTGCAGCAATTATCTCATCCATTAACACGCATTCAAAATGTTGATTGTAACATAAACATTAACCCTTTTTTGTAACGGTTCAACTAAACAAATCAAATATTTTTTTACAACAACTGCAGATCAAAGATTTACATGTCTGCAACGATGACACAGATCAAAGATTTACATGTCTGCAACAATGACACAGATAAGCCTCTTTCTGGGAAAAAACTGTGCTCAATACATGTGCATATTAAAGTGTCATCCCTGATTAGACTGGGCTCAATACACGTGCATATAAATGTGTCATCCCAGATAAGACTGAGCTCAATACATGTGCATATAAAAGTGTCGTCCCAGATTAGACTGGGCTCAATACATGTGCATATAAAAGTGTCATCCCAAATTAGACTGGGCTCAATACATGTGCATATAAAAGTGCCATCCCAGATTAGACTGAGTTCAATACATGTGCATATAAGTGTCATCCCAGATTAGACTGGGCTCAATACATGTGTATATATAAGTGTCATCCCAGATTAGACTGGGCTCAATACATGTGCATATAAAAGTGTCATCCCAGATTAGACTGGGCTCAATACATGTGCATATAAAAGTGTCATCCCAGATTAGACTGGGCTCAATACATATGCATATAAAAGTGTCATCCCAGATTAGACTGGGCTCAATACATGTGCATATAAAAGTGTCATCCCAGATTAGACTGGGCTCAAAACATGTGCATATAAAAGTGTCATCCCAGATTAGACTGGGCTTAATACATGTGCATATAAAAGTGTCATCCCAGATAAGACTGGGCTCAATACATGTGCATATAAAAGTGTCATCCCAGATTAGACTGGGCTCAATACATGTGCATATAAAAGTGTCATCACAGATTAGACTAATAAATCAAGGATAACCAATTCCGATTTAAATGAGGGTCTCTTTTAAACAAAATCAAAAAAGGCATTAAGTGTTTGCCTTGATTAGCCTGTGTGGACTGCACAGGCTAATTTGGGATGACACTTTACTCACACATATTAAGCCAAGTTTTCCAATGCAACAAAGTCTTACCACAAGAACTTTCTCCAGCAACGGAATGGGAATGAGAAATATACATGTGGAGAACACTAGCAGGAAGACAAGGCAGATCATGTATGGTACTGGAACAAAAAATGGTATAAAGTGTCAATCAAGGTGTTTGTATATGATATACATATTAGCCTAGCACTTGGAGAAAAGGGTTTAACACATGTGTAGAATGCATAGGAATAAAATATTTCCCAGATTAGCCTGTGCAGTTTATTCAGGGACGACACTTTTCTCTTTAGTTAATTTTTTGGTTTGACTTGACGTCTCCTCATAGCAAAAAATAAATTTTGACAGAAACTTTAGACTGCACAGGCTAATCTGAGAAGACACCCTACACACATGCTTTAAACTTGTTGTTTTTCCAAGGGGAGGCTCATATATGACAGTTAGTTAAAAAACTGCCAAAATAAAATATTTATTGTATTATACTAAAGCCACACACCTTGAAATGCACTACATGGCATAGTAAATTTAAGTATAAATAAGAAACATATTCAATCTATGCCAATTTGAATATATCTGGTGGTTACATGGTAAAAATCCATCTCTTTTGCGCTTTAAAACTTAAAAATAATCGCGTTTGTCGAAACGGACATATACGTCTATAAATACTACTTTCTGTTTTAAATGCGGTACCGTTTGAAAAATAATAAATTACTAGCTAACTAGGCTATAAATTTAATTGTATCTTTCTCAATTAGAATATATCTGGTGGTTACAAGGTAGATATCCGTCTTTTTTGCGCTTAAACATAAAAATAATCGTGTAAGTCGAAATCTATGTATAAGTATAAAAATCCTACTTTCGGTTTAAAATAAAATAAAATATATAATTAATTACTTGCTAACTAGGCTATAGATTTAATGACAATTTTGCAAACTTTCAAATTGCATCTATATGTATTGATTAACATGTACTTCATTTCAAGGTGTGTGGCTTTAATAATGCTTACTAGAATGTACAAATGCAGTGCCAAATGTTTCAGGCTCCTGCTACAAAAGAAGACCATTTAAAATGAAACTGTTGATATATTGTTAAAAGTATGGATGTAAAGGAGGTTTATATGAGCCACGTTCTGAGAAAACTGGGCTTAATGCATGTGCGTAAAGTGTCGTCCCAGATTTTGTGCAGTCTGCACAGGCTAATCAGGGATAACACTTTCCGCTTTTATGGTATTTTTAGTATCAAGGAAGTCCCTCCTTACCGAAAATCACGTTAAGGCGGAAAGTGTCGTCCCTGATCAGCCTGTGTGGACTGCACAGGCTAATCTGGGATGACACTTTACGCACATGCATTATGCCCAGTTTTCTCAAAACAAGACACATATATCCTTGCCCTGTAAAGACTTGGCATAATGCATGTGTGTAAACTGTTGTCCTAGCTATGAGCCTCTGCACAGGCTCATCATTGAATCCAATTTCCACTTGTATGTAATTTTTTGTTTAAAAATAGTCTCTACTAAACAACTACACAATTTAGGGGGAAAGTTTTGTCCCTTTAAAGCGTCTGCCGACAGCACATGCTATACTGTGTGGAAACTTTACGCACATGCGTTAAACCCTGTTTTTTCAGAAGGGGCTCAAACAAAAATTGCAACACTTCAGTACAGTGAATATTGGCAGAGCAGTATTTAATTTTTAAGGTAATTTTCTCTTTATATTGATTTTACTACTTGCATTCTACAGAATCCATTCCCAGTCAGCATCCACCCTTTCCCAAGAAGCAAAGTGGAAATTGTTATATGCAAACAGCATAAAAATCAGAACAGCCTACGAGTAACTTACAGTCTGTTCTGGCCCCGTGTTCACAAAACATTTTTTGCAATTGAAAATCGATTTTGCTTGTCATTGAAAATGGATTTTTATTGTAGTTGATAGGCAAAAAAAAAATCGATGTCAGTTAAAATCGATTTTCGATTGCAAAATCGTTTGTGAACACGAGGCCAGGTTTTATGCTGTTTACTGCTCAGAAGTATCTTAAATTTTCAAATAAAGCCTTAAAAACTTAATTCTAGTAAGAAAGGTTTTAAATTTAATTGAATTTTTTATGGGACTACAAATCTGTCAAAGTGTAACACAGGTTAACCCTTTACCACTTACCGTAAAAATGCAGTCATAAGTCTACCCGCTCATAAGTCGGGGGGTAAAAAATGATACGAAAATCGAAGATTTTGAATACGTCCAAGTCATAAGTCGAGTAAGAAATTGTCCGTGCAAGAATTTCATAAAGAGACGCAATTTTAAATGTATTGGAAGATTTTATTCTAGACATAGACCATGACGTCAATATACACCATATGTAGCACTGTGAGACGTAGACATAGCGGACACGTGTATTATGTACTTTGTTTAATACAATCAATACGATATATATTTAGGAAATCGAAAATAATATATGACAAGAGGGCCATGATGGCCCTGAATCGCTCACCTGACTCATTAAGATCAGATGAAAACTATGACCTCTATTGTCTACACATGTTTTTCTATGATTTGACCTAGTACCTAGTTCCTGACTCTAGATGACCCAAATACAATCCCAATCCAGATTTCATCAAGATAAACATTCTGACCACAGTTCATAAATATTGGATGAAAACTGTGACCTCTATTGTCAACACAAGGTTTTTCTATTTATTTGACCTAGATTTTTACCCCAGATGACCAAAATACAATCCCACCCAGATTTCATCGAGAATTCTGACCAAATTTCATAAAGGTTGGATGAAAACTGTGATCTCTAATGTCTACACAAGGTTTTTCTATGATTTGACCTAGTGACCTAGTTTTTGACCCCAGATGACCCAAATAAAATCCCAACCCAGATTTCATCAAGATAAACATTCTGACCAAATTTCAAAAAGATTGGATGAAAACTGTGACCTGTATTGTCTACAGAAGGTTGTTCTATTATTTGACCTAGTGACCTTGTTTTTGACCCCAGATGACCCAAATACAATCCCAAACCGGATTTCATCAAGATAAACATTTTGACCAAATTTCATCAAGATTGGATGCAAACTGTGACCTCTACTGTCTACACAAACAAATTGTTGACGGACGGACGCACGGACACACGCAGGCACGCACAACGGACGCCGGACATCACACGATCACATAAGCTCACCGTGTCACTTCATGACAGGTGACCTAAAAATATGTGTCGGAGATAAACATGAACAGTTTTGGTTAAAATCCCATTGAAACAAGGGCTGTTTGTAAAACATGCATGCCCCCCTATATGGGCTATAAGTTGTAGTAGCAGCCATTGTGTGAATACGTTTTTTGTCACTGTGAATGGTGGTGGTGGTGGTGGTGGTGGTGTAGTAGTAGTAGTAGTAGTAGTAGTAGTAGTAGTAGTAGTAGTAGTAGTAGTAGTAGTAGTAGTAGTAGTAATAGTAGTTGTAGTAGTAGTAGTAGTAGTAGTAGTAGTAGTAGTAGTAGTAGTAGTAGTAGTAGTAGTAGTAGTAGTAGTAGTAGTAGAAGTAGTAGTAGTAGTAGTAGTAGAAGTAGTAGTAGAAGTAGTAGTAGTAGTAGTAGTAGTAGTAGTAGTAGTGGTAGTAGTAGTAGTAGTAGTAGTAGTAGTGGTAAAAGTAGTAGTAGTAGTGGCAGTAGTAGTAGAAGTAGTAATAGTAGACGTGGTGGTGGTGGTGGTGGTGGTGGTTGTGGTGGTAGTAGTACTAGTAGTAGTAGTAGTACTAGTAGTAGTAGTAGTGGTAGTAGTAGAAGTAGTAGTAGTAGTAGTAGTAGTAGTAGTAGTGGTAGTAGTAGTAGAAGTAGTAGTAGTAGTAGTAGTAGTAGTAGAAGTAGTAGTAGTAGTAGTAGTAGTAGTAGTAGTAGTAGTAGTAGTAGTAGTAGTAGTAGCAGTAGCAGTAGCAGTAGCAGCATTACAAGACCAATACTTAAGAATGATCAAATGGGAAAAGGTAACATAGCACCGGCAGTAAATATGGGGCTCATTTACAGGTCAGATTTGGAATCTCTGCTGTAAAATGAGATTTTGAATGAATTAAAGGGAGGCAAATCTGTAATAAAAGAACATGCATAAACCGTAGTTGTTTCCCTTGTTTGAACCATGCTAAATCCTTACAAGTTTGGAAAGAATTGGATGAAAAATTTGTACTTTATTGCATAAACACCATTTTCTCAATTCAAGGGGAGGTAATTCTGTACTTTATGGACCAATAATGCTTATTTTTTGTAGGGTTCATGTCCTCATTGATATAAAGACACTGTGCAAATTTGGAAAGGATCGGACAAAAAATGTGGAAGATTTTTGAAAGTTTTCACAAAATAGGTAAAAACGAATAAACATGCAAAGTTCAACGAGCTCCTGCGGCCATGTTTTTTGACAAATCAAATTTCTTTAAACAACTTTTTCAGGGGAGCCCTGAAAGGTCATCCCTGTGAAATTTTTTGAAAATCTGATGAGCGGTTTCTGACAAGAAGATTTTTTAAGGTTTTTACCATATATGGTCATGGCGGCCATCTTGGTTATGTGATCAAATTTTTGTTTACAATTCTTTTGTCCCATGACCTAGGGATGCTCCACATGAAATTTAGTTGAAATTGGCTCAATGGTTTAGTAGAAGAAGATGTTTACAAATTGTTTACAGACGGACGGACGGACGCTGAGTGATCACAATAGCTCACCTCGAGCTATCGCTAAGGTGAGCTAAAAATATAGACATAATGAGCCACATAAAAACAAAGACAACATAGGAAACCAGAACTTATATACATGTAAATCGTAATTTACACATCAACGACATACAAAACACCAAACTCACGTTCAGCAGCACTATTATTAATTGATTGTTCTGCAAATTCTATCACGCGTATTTTAAACGCATGGCGTTGGCGTTTTCGAGACATTTTCACAAATCAAATGTGTTTGTCAAATTAATTAAATCATTATTATAAAGATTGCACTAAATTGTCCACGCTAGTAATAATCCACAAACTTATAATCCGATGACACACTGTGATCACTGTAATCAAATCTTTGTACTTTTAATCTGACTATCAAAACAATTGATTAGTTCCTCGGTAAAAACGTTTTTATGACAATGATTGACATAACCAATAGACCGCTAACTCCACCTTTGTTCTACATAACAGTTTCAAAGGCGGAGCTATGCACGTTCTCAAACATAATTGGACGATTACCAGTGAATAACGAGCTCGCGATTGGTTAAACTTGTCGCTTCACAAATTAAAGAAATTTTATTTTATCGGTGAGGTGATGCTTTATGGCTTCTTGACAGGAAGAGGCTTTCCTTTGATGACGTCAAACTGTCAATTCACACAGGTTGCCAATTCTTGCTCTACTTTAAAAATGACTTGATCTTTTGTTTACACGTTCAGTTGGAAAAAAAACACCTGCTTACATGAAAACTTTGGACTAAATTATGAAAATAAAAACAACGGAAATGTTGCGGAAAACTGTGGTTATATTAATTGGTAAGTATCAGTTAAAAGAGGAAATTTTGTGTGTCGTATTTCAACAAGTTTTCTATACAACAACAACTTTAACCATTACCGCGGAGATCGATCTTAGTAGAATGTCATCATTATTTTTCATGGATGACCTCATAAGTCAAGACTGTAAATTTAATCAAATTTTTTAGGAAAAAAATCTCGACTTATGACTGCATTTTTACGGTAGATACGTGTTTTGATGCATTTGTAGTCCTGTAGAATTTTAAATTTAATTAAAGACCTTTCTTACCAGATTCAAGTTTTTAAGGCTTCATTTCCAACCCTAAGATACTGCTGTGCATACAGCATAACACCTGAACAAACTGCGAGTTACCCTCAGGCTGTTCTGGTTTTTATGCTCTTTGCACATAGCTATTTTTACTATGCTTCTGAGTGCGAAAGGGTCAAACGCAACAGTGATCTGAGATGGCTCACCATTTGTGTAGATGCGCTTTCGGAACGGTGGTCCCTTGGAGAAACAGAATGCAACTGTGATGTACTGGTAAGTCGACACAACAAAGATAACCGTGTTGACCCAAGATGGAGTTTGACCCTCTTTCTCATCTTTCAAGGGCAATTCTTTGGAGTACCTGTCAATTGAAAACTGCTGTAGTGCTTTTTGTTACAAGCTAGCTAACACAAACACAGCATTTCTTCAAACACAAACTTTGAACCACTTTGACATTTCTTCATACCAGGAGATATAAACAAATACATCTAAAATATACAGGAAACTAAACATGACAAAAACAAAAAACTGTTCACCAAAAACATTATCCTTACATAAAACATTGCAAGGATACCTGTTAATATATGGTGCCAGATACATTTGAGAACTTTGTATAATTATCATGATTCAAACAAGCAAAGTTGTTGAATTGATATCCTCCGCCAATATGCTTCTGGACACAAAAGTATTATATTTGACACTCAAAATAGCATTTTTCAAAATAAAAAGGGCCATAACTCCGTTATAAACAAATGGTGAACATTAACTTTTTAAAACAAGTGCTCTTAATAATTTCAACTGGTGCATAAAAGACTGATTTTTATGCTGAGTATGGCAATGTGAAATACATCAGAAATACTTTATTTAATAAGCATTTGTTCTTGTTCAAACTTTCATTTTTACTGCATCCATTGTTCACAGTTAAGCTTTACACAACGTGACATTTGTCACCGATTTCGGATGTGTTCAAGGATTTATTCTTATACCTTAAGATATCAGCACAAACTGCAAGAACAACTGTCTTTTATGCACTAAAGAATTTTGCAAAATTATTTCAATAACTTGAGATATTTGCAAAAATAAAGTTCTTAACAGTGGATACCGGGCAATTTACCCACCATTTCTGTGCATTCAGATACACAACTGCTGCAGCTTGGAACAGGGCTGCAGCCAGTACCTGTAGCAGGATGGACAGGATGTTTGAGGGTTTGATCAGCGAACCCTCCGGTCTGGCTGCCACCAGCCGATCATAGGCCGCTGTGTAACCCACTGAAATAGAACAGTGTAATCCACTGAAATAGTACAGTGTAACCCACTGAAATAGTCCAGTGTAACCCACTGAAATGGTACAGTGCAACCGACTGAAATAGTTCAGTAAAATCCACTGAAATAGTACAGCGTAACCCACTGAAATAGTAGCGTGGAACCCACTGAAATAGTATCAGGATTTGTTATCTTGACAATTTACAATTTAAAACCTTTTTTTTTGCCCAATTGCATCCAAAGCCTCAGTTTAATTGAAACGCCCTTGAGTCTGTTTTCTCTGTAAAACCAGTACTCTATGTTAAAGGGGCTGATCTAAAGAATACTCCCACTGTGAGGATCTAACCTGTAACCTCACAGTCGGTGAACACAATATCCATTACACCATTCTGATCTTGCTATACCTGGCTTTTTCTGGGTAATGCATGGGCGTAAAGTCTTGTTCCAGACTAGCCAGAAGTCCACACAGGCTAATCAGAAACGAAACTTTCCACTGAGGATTTTTTTGTTTACAGTAAGTCTCTTCTAGACAAAATTCGGTCTAAACGGATAGGCTTGTCACTGCAGAATGCACAGGCTAATCTGGTACAACACTTTCCACACACACATTTAGCCCAATTTTCCGAGGACAAAGTTCATATTAATTTGTCATTAATCTACTTACTAAGGACAGCAATGGTAGTGGTGATGAGAAGGTCAATATACAGGAACTCCCAATCTGACAGGTTGAACCCGAACTGTAATGAATCAATATCATGTCATAAGTACCAAGCATCAATTTGACAGGTTGAACCTGAACTGTAATCAATCAATACCATGTCATACGTACAAAGAATCAATCTGAAAGGTTGAACCTGAACTGTAATTAATCAATATCATGTCATAAGTACCAAGCACCAATCTGACAGGTTGAACCTGAACTGTAATCAATCAATATCATGTCATAAGTACCAAGCACCAATCTGACAGGTTGAACCTGAACTGTAATCAATCAATATCATGTCATAAGTACCAAGCACCAATCGGACAGGTTGAACCCGTACTGTAATCAATCAATACCATATCATAAGTACCAAGCACCAATCTGACAGGTTGAACCCGAACTGTTATCAATCAATACCATGTCATAAGTACCAAGCATCAATCTGACAGGTTGAACCCGAACTGTAATCAATCAATATCATGTCATAAGTACCAAGCACCAATCTGACAGGCTGAACCCCAACTGTCATCAATGTATACAATGTCATAAGTACCAAGCACCAATCTGACAGGTTAAACCTGAACTGTAATCAATCAATAACATGTCATAAGTACCAAGCATCAATCTGACAGTTGAACCTGAACTGTAATCAATCAATATCATGTCATAAGTACCAAGCACCAATCTGACAGGTTGAACCTGAACTGTAATCAATCAATACCATATCATAAGTACCAAGCACCAATCTGACAGGTTGAACCCGAACTGTAATCAATCAATATCATGTCATAAGTACCAAGCACCAATCTGACAGGTTGAACCCGAACTGTAATCAATCAATATCATGTCATAAGTACCAAGCACCAATCTGACAGGTTGAACCTGAACTGTAATCAATCAATTCCATGTCATAAGTACCAAGCATCATTCTGACAGTTGAACCTGAACTGTAATCAATCAATACCATGTCATAAGTACCAAGCACCAATCTGACAGGTTGAACCCGAACTGTAATCAATCAATTCCATGTCATAAGTACCAAGCACCAATCTGACAGGTTGAACCCGAACGGTAATCAATCAATACAATGTCATAAGTACCAAGCACCAATCTGACAGGTTGAACCCGACCTGTAATCAATCAATACCATGTCATAAGTACCAAGCACCAATCTGACAGGTTGAACCCGAACTGTAATCAATCAAAAGCATGTCATAAGTACCAAGCATCAATCTGACAGGTTGAACCCGAACTGTAATCATCAATATTGTCATTAGACTTAGTACTAAGCACCAATCGGACAGGTTGAACCCGAACTGTAATCAATCAATACCATGTCATAAGTACCAAGCACCAATCTGACAGGTTGAACCCGAACTGTAATCAATCAATATCATGTCATAAGTACCAAGCACCAATCTGACAGGTTGAACCTGAACTGTAATCAATCAATATCATGTCATAAGTACCAAGGATCAATCTGACAGGTTGAACTCCAACTATAATCAATCAATATTGTCATTAGACTTAGTACTAAGCACCAATCTGACAGGTTGAACCCGAACTGTAATCAATCAATACCATGTCATAAGTACCAAGCACCAATCGGACAGGTTGAACCTGAACTGTAATCAATAAATACCATGTCATAAGTACCAAGCACCAATCTGACAGGTTGAACCCGAACTGTAATCAATCAATATTGTCATTAGACTTAGTACTAAGCACCAATCTGACAGCTTGAACCCGAACTGTAATCAATCAATACCATGTCATAAGTACCAAGCACCAATCCGACAGGTTGAACCCGAACTGTAAACAATCAATTCCATGTCATAAGTACCAAGCACCAATCTGACAGGTTGAACCTGAACTGTAATCAATCAATACCATGTCATAAGTACCAAGCATCAATCTGACAGGTTGAACCCGAACTGTAATCAATCAATACCATGTCATAAGTACCAAGCACCAATCTGACAGGTTGAACCCGAACTGTCATCAATGTATACCATGTCATAAGTACCAAGCACCAATCTGACAGGTTGAACCCCAACTGTCATCAATGTATACCATGTCATAAGTACCAAGCACCAATCTGACAGGTTGAACCCGAACTGTAAACAATTAATACCATATCATAAGTACCAAGCATCAATCTGACAGGTTGAACCCGAACTGTAATCAATCAATACCATGTCATAAGTACCAAGCACCAATCTGACAGGTTGAACCCGAACTGTTATCAATCAATACCATGTCATAAGTACCAAGCATCATTCTGACAGTTGAACCTGAACTGTTATCAATCAATACCATGTCATAAGTACCAAGCATCAATCTGACAGGTTGAACCGGAACTGTAATCAATGAATACCATGTCATAAGTACCAAGCATCAATCTGACATGTTGAACCTGAACTGTAATCAATCAATACCATGTCATAAGTACCAAGCACCAATCTGACAGGTTGAACCCGAACTGTAATCAATCAATACCATATCATAAGTACCAAGCATCAATCTGACACCGTTGAACCCGAACTGTAATAAATCAATATTGTCATTAGACTTAGTACTAAGCACCAATCTGACAGGTTGAACCCAAACTGTAATCAATCAATACCATATCATAAGTACCAAGCACCAATCTGACAGGTTGAACCCGAACTGTAATCAATAAATACCATGTCATAAGTACCAAGCATCAATCTGACATGTTGAACCTGAACTGTAATCAATCAATACCATGTCATAAGTACCAAGCACCAATCTGACAGGTTGAACCTTAACTATAATAAATCAATATTGTCATTAGACTTAGTACTAAGCACCAATAGGACAGGTTGAACCCGAACTGTAATAAATCCATACTATGTCATAAGTACCAAGCACCAATCGGACAGGTTGAACCCGAACTGTAATAAATCCATACTATGTCATAAGTACCAAGCACCAATCGGACAGGTTGAACCCGAACTGTAATAAATCCATACTATGTCATAAGTACCAAGCACCAATCTGACAGGTTGAACCCGAACTGTAATCAATCAATACCATGTCATACGTACAAAGAATCAATCTGAAAGGTTGAACCTGAACTGTAATTAATCAATATCATGTCATAAGTACCAAGCATAAATCTGACAGGTTGAACCTGAACTGTAATCAATCAATACCATGTCATAAGTACCAAGCACCAATCTGACAGGTTGAACCCCAACTATAATCAATCAATACCATGTCATAAGTACCAAGCCAGATTTTTGCCAAAGGAAGCCTCAAATTCATTTACCAGCTTATGTTTGAAAATGGGCCGTGCTCTATGAAAAGGGGGTTTAATGCATATGTAAAGTGTTGTCCCAGATTAGCCTTTGCAGTCCACACAGGCTAATCAGGGACGACACTTTCCGCAAAAAAAAAGATTTTTGCTAACAAACTTTCTTAAAACAAAAAATATAAAAGCGAATATTGTCGTACCTGATTAGCCTGTGTGGACTGCACAGGCTGATCTGGGTTGACACTTGATGCACATGCATTAAATCTCCTTTTCCAGAGCACAGCTCAAATATATTATTATCAGACTTAGTGTTTTTGAAAAATACAATATGCATAGTTTAGCTTTAAATTATGAAATACTAGGGCTGGCAGATTCCTTACTATGTAAATACCAAAAGTAACATATTTGATTGCAGAAGGTAAAGACGCTATTAAATTATAGCAATGTCACTTACTGAATACAGAATCATGACAGATATGAATTGTATGAAGCTGTACACTGCCATGTATTTGAAACATCCAAATGAGGTGACCAGTGCTGCCCTGCCTTCCCTGAAATAGAGGTAGAAGAAACTATGGTTATTGTCATAAGAGCCTATTTCTATAAAAAAATGGGCTAAATTCATGCGTGGAAAGTGATAAGCCAGATTAACCTAAGCAGCCTGCGCTGGCTTATCAGGGATGACAATTTATATGGTATTTTTTGTTTAAAAGAAATCTCTTCTAAAGAAAAATCCAATTTAAGTGGAAAAATGTATCCCTCATAAGCCTGTGTTGACTGCACAGGCTAATCTGGGGAAACACTTAACGCACTTGCATTTAGTCCACTATTCCCAGAACCAGACAAATACTATTGCTGAAACCTTGTTCAACCTTCATTCCTTAAGATTTAAGTATTTTATTTGTTGTCAAGTATTTTGAAATTGATGGATACACAGCAAATATTGAAAACTGATGTTGAGCTAGTATGTTTTACAGAACACTTAAAAGATATCAACCAGACTTATAATAAGTGAAGTGGGCTACAACACACTCAATGCTTCTGAATAGTGACCCCATTATGGTAACAATACCGACTCTCAATACAATACTGACTAAAACTGACTCAGTGAAGGTTGCAAACCGATTAAGATGTTACCTCATGAGGGTTAGAACGCACACTTTGTAGTTCAATACCTACTTCATTAGGGTTAAAACACACTCAACGTTGTTCAAACGTTGAGGGTTATAACGCACTCTATGGTGTTCAATACATACCTAATTAGAGTTACAACACACTCCATGTTGTTAAATATTCATGAGGGTTAGAACGCAATCTATGGTGTTCAACACATACCTCAAAAGGGTTATAACACACTCAATGTTATTTAATACTTATGAGGGTTATAATGCATTCTATGGTGTTCAACACATACCTCATTAGGGTTACAACACACTCAATGTTGTTCACTGCAGAGGTGAAGGGAGCTGCCACAGATGCCTCTGCCTCAGACAGAGATATGCCCGCATGGGCAGCTTTTAGGGCCTCGCAGTCATTTGCCCCATCCCCACACATACCTACACTGTACCTGTGATGAGAGAATGGTCAAAAGTTTAATGCATGTGCATAAAATTTCATCCCAGATAAGCCTGTGAAGTCTGCACACTTTCTGCTTTTAAGGATTTTTTTTTTAAAGGAAGTCTCTTCGATACAAAAATCCAATTAAGGAAGAAAGTGTCATCCATGATTAAACCTGTGCAGACTGCACAAGCTACATGTAATCTGGGTTGTCACATTACAATATGCATAAATACAAGTTTGCCTGTGCAGACTCACAGTAGTGGCTCTGTCCCTACCTATGCCAACACTATGCCTGTGGGGAGAGGGTCAACATTTAGTGTGACATCAGCAACTTAATGATATTTCAGTAAACTACATACAGTTTTTATCTATCCACCATTTTAAAAGATCTATACTACACATATAAGATTTTTTTATAGTGCTATTTGTAGAAACTGGAAACATTACTCACTTCTGGATGTTAATAAAGTCTAACATTTGAATGATCCAATATTCAAATATGTTTGAAAAATGAACAAGAGCTATAACAGGACAGCGCGCTCGACTATTCGAGTGCTTGACAGTTTAACGTAAGCCATCATGGGGAAATTGTTTATATTCAATAATTTATGAGACGATCTTTCAAAGGTTAAAAAAAAAAAAAAATTGGGGGGGGGGGTGGGGGTAGGGGGGTGAGAGGGGGTATAATGTGGGGTGTGGTAATTTATAAAATGATGTTTAAAAATGGGGGCGGGGGAGGTTGGGGGGGGAGAAGGGATTCTGGGTAGGGGCGTGGGGTCTTGTTTGGGTGGAATCCATTGTGGTATTCAGGTAAGTGTTGTTTTGTCAAAGTAATAATAAAATGTGATCATAAATAAAGAAGTTATGGCAATTTAAGCAAACTGTTCAATTATCTACATGTAAAAGGGGCCATAATTTAAGTATGTCAAAATGCTTGATTCAGTGGTATGCTCTTGTTTATAAGTTGGGGTCATGTTGGTAAACAAGTATGCAACATATAAAAGCAATATGTCATAGGATATGGGAAATATTTGGGGTAGTACGCAAACTTTAACATAGATTTATCAATAATATGCCTATTCTAAGTATACAAGGGGCAATAATTATGACAAAATGCTTGATAGAGTTGTCTGCTCTTGTTTATATGTTGGGGAGATGTTGGTAAACAAGTATGCAAAATATGAAAGCAATATGTCAAAGGACAATGAAAATAAATGGGGTAGTACGAAAACTTTAACATTTGCTGCATATTCTAAGTGGAAAAGGGGCCGTAATTATGACAAAATGCTTTATAGAGTTGTCTGCTCTTGTTTATAGGTTGGGGTCATATTGGTTAACAACTATGCAAAATATGAAAGCAATATGTCAAGGGACAAAGAAAATATTTGGGGTAGTACGAAAACTTTAACATTTGCACGCTAATTCAGACGCTAACGCTAACGCAGACGCCGGGGTGAGTAGGATAGCTCCAATATATATATTTCATATATAATAGTCGAGCTAAAAACGAATATTCAAATAACATTTCAGTATTCCTTCCCATCCCTACTAAAAAATCATGCTACATCTTACAAAAAAGCTTACATTTGAAGGTATATTTTTTTTAAACAGAAAAAACAAAAACAATTTTCAGTTATATGTACCCTAGTTCCTGCTGCTTCTGAATAAGCTGACATTTCTGGTCAGGTGCCATGCGCGCAAAGATCGTGCCTCGCATGCACACTCTCTTCAGTGTCTCCGGGAAGTACCGCTCCAGTACGGAGAATGAGCTGCCATCTACAGCTAGATGGGTCCTTGGTTCTGACAATGTTAGGGCAGTTGTAGTCTGTAATGTAACCCTTTCCCCAATAAAAATTAAGCTAATGAAAATGGCTTTTGCTACCAGCATAAAACCAAAACAGCCTGCAAATAACTTGCAGTCTGTTCAGGTTTTATGCTGTTCGCTGCTCATCAGTATCTAAGGTTTGGAGATTAAGACTTAAAAACTTGAATCTAGTAAGGAAGGTCTTAAATTTAATGTAACTTTCTACGTGTCTACAAATTCGTGAAAATACGTATCTAAGTGGTAAAGGGGAAAATGAGCCTCAATAGAGACCAACCTGAGAACAGTGGTCAGTCAAGGGAAATGGCCAAAGTGACCGTTGTAGACAGGTGACCATTGTTCTCAGATGACCAATTTAGATGGTTGGTCAGTTGGTAGTATTGCTAGGCTCTGCAGTGCCCATGATATAATATCAAAACACAAATTATTTATATTAAATAATACAAATTAATGTGTTAGAACTTGATTTAACATCATACCTATTATTAAACATAAGAGTTTAAGAACGTAAATGTTGTTGTTAACTTATGCAACATGTTCAATCAGTAAATCTGACAGTTGAAATTATATTCATTGAAGATATTTTTAAATACTAGAAATGATCGTCACGTCATTGACGTCTCGTCCGAAAAAGTATTAATAGCGCATCACTGTATTTAACCGAAAGTGTGGCATAACAGTATTAGGAGATTAAAATGAAAATAATCTTCTTGCATTATATATAATGTCAAAAGTTTGTTACAGAAGTTGCAATTTTAGGTCTTTTTTGCCACAATTGACGATCACTAATCCTTTCATTGCCTCCTAATAACAACACTTGCTTGCTGTGAGTAATTTGTCTTACAGTTTTTTTATTATAAAGTTATTAATAAAATAATCAATACAAATTAAATTTGCCTTTGAAAATTTTCATTTTTGGTCATTATACATTTTCAAAGAATATTTATTGTATCTTTAATATACAAGACAACAAAAAATTCAGATAAAATAAAAGCAATTCAAAATAAAGCACACAAAAACAAATAGAATAAAAAAACTAAAATAAAATAAAAATATTAAATAAATGAAAAAACAGTAATTTAATAACAAGAAAAAAACAGCAGACTCGGCATGTTTACATTTTCTTCACATTACAATCCTAACAGGCAAACCTTTGTGAAGAATGAGTTTATTCTTTAAGCCTCTATCATACATGTACATGTATTTCAGCACATAAATAAGGCTGCATGACACTGACTTTCCAATCATGCAAAATACAGTAAAGTATCACATAAATAATTTATATCATTGTGCATCCAAAAACATATGAAAGTGAATTATGCATTTGCCATGAAGATGATGCGTGTGTATATTGACTTGAATAATACTTAAAAGTATTTAATGCTTGTTACATGGGTTAAAGACACATTTTTTTGAGAATGATGAAATCATAATTAAAAACAAGAGGGCCTGAAAGGCCCAAAGTCGCTCACCTGATATAACAAGATATTATTGGGACAAATCTTCTGACCAAGTTTCACGAAGATTGGAAAAAAAAAATGTGGCCTCTGGAGTGTTAACAAGGTTTTACTAAAATGCCCCGCCCCCTGGCAGCCATGTTTTTAAACCAACCGGCATCATTTTTGAACTTATCCAAGATATTATTGGGATGAATCTTCTGACTAGGTTTCATAAAGATCAGACAGTAAATGTGGCCTCTAGAGTGTTAACAAGATTTTAATACAGCCATATAAGGAAAAATGCCCCGCTGCTTGGAAGCCATTTTTTTCAAGCAAACATAATAATTTTCGAGCTCATCCAAGATATCATTGAGACCAATCTTATGACCAAATTTCATGAAGATTTGACAATAAACGTGGCCTCTAGAGTATTAACAAGGTTTTACTATAGCCATATATAGCCATTTAAGGAAAAATGCCCCGCCTTTGGTGGCCATGTTTTTAAAGCAATCAAAACCATTTTCAAACTCATTCAAGATATCATTGGGACATATCTTTTGACCTAGTTTCATAATGATCGGAAAATAAATGTGACCTCTAGAGTGTTAACAAGGTTTTACTATAGCCATATAAGGAAAATAGCCCCGCCCCTGTGATGGCCATATTTTTCAACCAACCGGCATCACTTTTGAACTCCAAGATATTATTGGGATGAATCTTCTGACTGAGTTTCATGAAGATCGAACTATAAATGTGGCCTCCAGAGTATTAACAAGATTTTACTATAGCCTTAAATAGCCATATAAGGAAAAATGCCCCGCCCCTTGGCGGTCATGTTATTCTTGCCAATGTAACCATTTTTTAACTCATCCAAGATATCATTAAGACAAATCTTCTGACCAAATTTCATCAAGATTGGAAATAAATGTGGCCTCTAGAGTGTTAACAAGGTTTTCTTATAGCCATATAAGGAAAAATGCCCCGCCCCCTGGCGGCCATGTTTTTTAACCAACCGGCATCATTTTGGAACTCGTCCAAGATATTATTGGGATGAATCTTCTGTTTTATTAAGATTGAACAATAAATGTGGCCTCAAGAGTGTTAACAAGATTTTACTACAGCCATATAAGGAAAAATGCCCTGCCCCTTGGCAGCCATGTTTTTCAAGCAAAGATTACCAGTTTTGAACTCATCAAAGATATCAGTTGGACAAATCTTTTGAGCAAGTTTCATGAAGATCGGAAAATAAATGTGGCCTCTAGAGTGTTAAGAAGGTTTTACTATAGCCATATAAGGAAAAATGCCCCGCCAGGAAGATTGGACAATAAATGTGGCCTCTAGAGAGTGAACAATGCAAATGTTGACGTCGCACAACGCACGACGGACAACGGACAAAAGGCAATCACAAAAGCTCACCATGAGCACGTTGTGCTCAGGTGAGCTAAAAAAAGAAATACTAGTTTTTACTTAAGTTACAAAAATACTGATATCAGTAGTTATATTTAAAATTTCACACATGGTATTCATACCTATATTGCCATAGCAAGAATTGGGTTGGGTTAGTAGCAAGTTTACGCTATATTTTGGAACATTTAATATCCATAATGCAAACCAGAATATTATCATGTCAAAAATATACAATAATTAAGTTGGACAATTTGGTATTAGAACATTTAAGGGGTTCAATCAAACATTAACACAAAATGAAACTACTACTTAATTGTGATTATTGTTTTTTTGTTTAAAGCAAATATTTAGACACATATTTTTTTTCCTTTTCAACCATCTGCAATAAGTTAATAGAGGAGCATTCCTTTAAACTACCTCAAAATAAACCATTTAAAAATTACACTTTGCTTTAAAGAAAACAGAACATTAAACTCTTAAAAATAAGTGGAAAATGTTAACTACCAACACAATGTTAGATAAAACAGGGTCTAAGTTTAAAGTCAAACTGCTACAATATAGTACATAGAAACTTGTCGGGTTTATTAACGGACAACACGCTAGTTAGTAATCTGGGTATATGTTAGATTATGAAAAAAAGGCCAGGGTTCAAAATGTATGGGTGAAAATGGTATTTTAATTACATTCCTGTATACATGAAAGTTATTTATAATAGTTATTATTATTTTTAACAAATTGCAAAACAATTTGAAAGCCCACTTAATCATACTTGCTCAGATGGTATCATAAACATCATATAATGTGCACTAAGTAGTCTAATGACACGTTCTCATGATAAAAACACACTTATTCTATCTATGAATGTTTAAAAAACTCAGAAAGTCTATCAGTCAACAAAGGCAAAACACTAAAACAAATTTTTCTAGTAAAATTCATTTTAATTAGTAATTACTTACCTGATATCATATGCTATTTACTCCGATAGGATCATAATTTATCCGGAATTTTTCGTCCGAGGAATCCCACACTTTTTGAGAAACCCGTCAGGTAGGTCAGAGCGGTCACATAAGTGCCGTGTAGCCGCACAACCAAAACGGGACATTACCCAGAATCCACTCTTATTCCAATAAAAAAATATGAAATATTAGACGAAGAGCGGGGTGGGAGGTGGGACTTACCGATATCAGGTAAGTAATTACTAATTAAAATGAATTTTACTAGAAAAATTTGTTTTAATAGCTTAATTACGTTACCTGATATCATATGCTGAATTTGCAGCTGAGGCGGGAAGGTTAGCAAAAATCTCCCCATCACAGCCGAACCCATATCTCGGGTTCTCAGCTAATCTTCGTTATTACGGTATTAACTTAATTCACGGATCCGTAGAAGATACTACCGTTTGTGCAACCACAAGGGGGTCCAACAAATACAAGTTGTCCTGTTGGCACTCCAGAGAACGAAGATAAAAAGATGAAAAAGTAGTCTGATTCCTCCAGAAAGCAGCTTGAAGCACGTCAGAGAGTGGGGTATGATTAATATATGCCCACGAAACCGACATTGCTCGTAATTCATGCGGTCTAATCTTAAAAAGGGATGAATCCCTTGAAGAAAGAGAAGAGTAAGCCCTTTTTATAGTCGAGGCTACCCAACGGGAAATAGAAGCCGCAGACACATCGCCCCCCCCTTTTAAGGGAATGAAGAGTCTCTTACGAGAACCTCGAATAGACTTAACTCTACTAAGATAGAACTTCAAAGACCTGACAGGGCAGAGGAGTCTATCTTCATCTTCATTACCACAAGTTCTAGAAAGACTTGGGACCTTGAAGGGTTTAGAAGCCATAGAGGGGAGTTGATTTTTAGCAAGGAATCCTTGCTGACACAACAAGGTGACAGAGCCATCGGAGGAATCAAAACGAAGATGGCTTTCTTCGATAGAAAGAGCATGAATTTCACTTCTACGTTTGGATGAAGCCATGGTAAGAAGGAAAACGGTCTTCCAGGTTAGGAACTGTAAAGAAGCCTGATTAAGGGGTTCATAGGGAGCTTTAATAAGCGATCCAAGAACACAAGCCAAATCCCATTTGGGGGTAAGAGAACGAGACACAGGACGTTTAAGTTCCATGGCTCGGATCAGTTCCGAAATGGCTGGGTCAGCACAGACTTGTGATGACTTACGAAAAGCATAGGTATGCGAAAGCACAGATCTGTATCCTTTGATGGAGCTAAGAGAAAGTTTCTTATCATCAAAGAGATAGATTAGAAAATCCGCTATGCGTCTAGCAGAGGGATTGAGGGGATCAATTTTCCCTCGAACACACCAATTAGAGAAGAGTTTCCAGCGAGCATCATAGACTGCTCTGGTGGACTTTCTCCTTGCAGAGGCAACGAGGGTTGAAGCCCTGACAGAAAAGCGTTTCTTCTGCAGGGATTGCCTGATAACGGCCAGACGTGTAAGTGGAACATGTCTGGATCCATGTGAAGTCTGCCTCTCTGAGATAGGAGATCTGACCTGTGCGGGAGTTCCCTGGGAAATTCGCACAGGAGACTGAGAAGGTCGTTGAACCAGGATCTCCTGGGCCACCAAGGGGCTATCAGGAGGATCCGGCAAGAGCTCACCCTGATTTTCCCTAAGATTTGGGGAATTAGAATGGGTGGCGGATAAGCGTAAGCGTCCAGTTGATCCCAATCGAACGAAAGCGCGTCTACCGCCCACGCTGCTGGTTCGTACACTGGACTCACATACAGAGGAAGTCTGTGGTTGTCTCTGGTCGCAAACAGGTCGACCAGTGGATAACTGAATGTGAGGAATATCTGATTGGCCACTTCCTGATGAAGTGTCCACTCCGATGGAAGTAACTGGTGTTTGCGAGACAAACCGTCCGCCAGGGCGTTGAGACGACCTGGTATGTGTTTGGAAAAGAGAGAGACGTTTAGGCTCTTGCAAAGAACAAGTAATTTCATTGTTTCCAGATACAGGGAGTGAGAGTGTGTCCCACCCTGTTTCTGTATGTAAGCCACGACTGATGTGTTGTCTGTCGATACCATCACACAGGAGTCCCGAAGATGTGATTGGAATTGAGAAACAGCTAGAAAGACTGCTCGCATTTCGAGATTGTTTATGTGCAGAAGAGACTCCTGAGGAGACCACAATCCTGATAATGTCAGGCTGCGGGGTTCCAGGTGAGCGCCCTAACCTTCCATGCTCGCATCCGTTATGAGATGTAAAGACGGTTGCGGGGAAAGAAGCGGTACTCCTGCCAACAGGGTCTCCTCGTCTAGCCACCATTGAAGGTGGGAACTAAGGACGGAAGGATGGGAATCTGTGTAAGCAGATTGTCTGGAGACCATTTCCATCGAGCTGAGAGATAGTGCTGAAGAGGACGTAGGAAGAGACGTCCCAACTGCACGAAGTCTGCTACAGAGCTCAGGATACCGTTGAGTGAGAGGAAATCTTGAGCTGCGATATGAGATTGGGACAGCACCCATCTGACCTTCAAAAGGAGGTCTGATATACGTTGCGGTGAGACCCTGACCCGATTGATGTGGGTCAGAAAATTCATTCCCACGAATATGAAATCCTGAGAGGGAATGAGGTCTGACTTGGCTACATTGAGAAGGAGTCCTAAAGAGAGGAGCTCCTTCCAAGAGAACTCTAGGTGTAGCAGAAGCAGTTGACGATCGAGCTGGTGTAAGAGCCAATCGTCGAAATACTGAAGCAGTTGAACCCCGTGTAATCGGAGGTGTGCGCTCACTGCAGCCATGAGTTTGGTGAAAACTCGTGGAGCCGTGGCCAATCCAAAGGGCATCGCCCGAAACTGGTAGACCTGGCCTCGAAAGGAGAAGCGCAGGTACTTCCGGTAGTTGGGATGGATAGGAACATGGAAGTATGCATCTTCCAGGTCCAAGGAAACCCCCCATTGCATGGGTTAGATGGAGCGCCGAATGAAGGCAGGAGTCTCCATCTTGAAAGTAGGTTTGACTAGAAACGTGTTGAACACTTTTAAGTCTATGACTGGTCTCCAGGAGCCGCTTTTCTTTTGAACAAGGAAAAGGCGACTGTAAAATCCTGGAGAACAAGGGTCGTGAACCCTTTCTACCGCCTGTTTTTCCAGGAGTCCGAGAATGGAGTCTGGAAGTTGTGGATGCGGAGATACCAGATCAATTGGGACGCGAGAGAGTGGGGGCCTTTTTTCGAATTGAAAAGTGAGGCCTTGTGTGACAAGAGAATGAACCCACGCGTCCGAAGTTATTTGGAGCCATCGATTTGCGAAGTGCATAAGTCTGGCCCCGACTGGTACCTCCAGCATCAGAGGTTGCGGCGGTAGAAAGGGGTATGACCTAGGGCTGACCTTTAGGAGGTCCACCCTTGCCGGAAGAAGGATTAAATGACTTCTTGTCGGCATTGGGTTTGCCCTTACTCCAATTTTGTTTTACAGAAGGCTTCCGATAGGAAGTTGTTCTGTTTTGAAAAGGAGGCCTATTAGTGGGCTGACGTGGAGCAGACGGATTCTTAGTAAGGAAACTGTCCCTTTTAGCGTTCTTGGCTGGTGGGGCTCCTGAAGGCTTAGAAGCAGGGCGCTTAAAAACCACAGGGCGCTGGCCAGAGTTGCTCCTAGCTAAGGAGGCATGTATCTGATCTTCACGATCAGCAGTAAGTGCCGACTGTATCCTCCCTCCGAAAAGAGACTCTGCTGTTAGTGGAGCAGTTCGAAGGGAGTTTACGCCTGTTTCCAAAAGGAAATTATTGGGCAAGGAAGAGAGGATGAGGTCTCTCCGAAGCCTTAACATCTCAGACATAGAAGATGCAGCATTGTGAGATAAACACTGCGTAGTACGTGAAAGATGTATCAACAAGGCCCGGAGCTCCTCTGGGATTGAATCAGAGAGCTCCCAAACCAAGTCTAAGGCTGTGGCTGCCATGAGATCTAGCTGGTTAGCCAGACCTATGGAACGGCGTTCTCTCAGCTCCCAATTTTCCAACAGGGAAAGAGGGACTGATGTATGGGTAGATGATGAAGGCATTGTAAGTGACAGCTTACTAATGTAAGCATCAGGAACCGGAAGTTTGGAAAGGTCCAAACCGGTAGCAGGATCTGGTACCGGGGCCTTATAACTTTTTTAATGCCGTCCACCTGTTTAGGCTCCGTCAGCTCCTTAGGGGCTTTCCATGGAGATGGCGAAGGCTTATTGGCTGGTTCAAGTGACTGGAAAACAGCCATTGTGGAAGAGCCAATAGGAAGGCGTAGATCCACTCGGGAAGTAGCCTTACTTATCCTGCCGGGCTCTCGTCTGCGTGCTACCTGTTCTGTAACGGTAACTGCAGATCCTGTGAGAGACAAGGAAGGGCGGGGGCAGAAGTCCTCATCTAAGGTATTGAACATAAGTTCGTATACCTGATTGATGGAGGCCAAATAATAAAGTTCGGCCTCATTAGACTCCGAACCCGCCTCAATCAAACCATCTGCGGGAGCATTGGATTGATTAAAACCGGTGGATATAGGAGAAGGAATAATAGATTCATTCGCTTCTATCATGAGAGAATCGTTTTCCGGCACCATCAAAGATATAGCTGGTGAGTTAGGTCTCTCAGAGATCAGGTCAGCAGACTCACTTTGAATACCAGAGGTCGCTGGTAAAGGATCAGTCGAAAAAGGGACAAAGATTCCCGGCGACTGTTGGATCCACAAAGTATTGGGATTTGATGGTGTAGCAGCGCTCCGGGGTATACTTCTATGCAATGTGGAAGAGACCCGTGGGGCTGAAAACGCAGCCGAAGTGGTTAGATTAACCCCTGTACCTTGAGCCTGATATGTATGCAAACTAGTGTTTGAATACAAGTTATGCTCAGTGGTTGTAGGAACGGCTGAAGTGTGTGTTGAGGCCAACATAGAGGCCGACACACGTGGAAGGGTGTCAATAGATTCCTCAGAGAAGGATCGACTAGGGGACCTAGGAGTCCGAGAACGCCTATGTCCCTTATCCCTGCGACGCCGAGACACTGTTCGGCGGCGCTGGGAATGATGTTTCCTGATCGAACGTCTCCCTGAGCGCTGGCGTGATCGCTCTTTACGAGGCAATCTACGCCGAGAAACACTCGGTGAGCGTGAACGACGTCCCTTCCGGTAATGATGAGGGCTATTTGAAGTAGACGATGAGTCATACGACGACGAGCCCGAGGTGGAGGAGTAGTCGGAAACATCAGACACTACACGTTTACGTCTGTGACTCACAGTAGAAACGCGGCTGCGTCTACCTTTGTGGAGTACTGACAAGGTAGTGTCAACATCTACGGTGACCGGAACGGTCTGTGGCACAGACCGAAACCCGGTGACCGGATCGGTCATTACATGACCGGTGACCGGACCGGTCAATGACCGGTGACCGGTCACAGCATGAGTCTCCGGACCGGTCAACTGGTCATTCCCGATGAACGGACCGGGCAAATTTTGTCCGGTGTCATCACGGGGTAGGGACCGATGCCTGGCAGCTACTGGTGGCATATGGTCAAGATCGTGTGGTGAAAAGTCCCGACACACGGAACTTTTCCTACGTTGATCTGATGCCGAGTCATTCAACTGGTCATTCCCGATGAACGGACCGGGCAAATTTTGTCCGGTGTCGTCACAGGGTAGGGACCGATGCCTGGCAGCTACTGGTGTAGTATGGTCAAGATCGTGTGGTGAAAAGTCCGGACACACGGAACTTTCCCTACTTTGATCTGAACTATTCTTGTTGCGTCCACGATTCTTGAAGGGTCGACGCTTAATGGCCCAGGTATCTGCAGACCAATGCTCACAGAAAGGGCAGCAGTTATCATGGGTACATCCTGCACACGACAGGCAGCTACCATGGTTGTCCCATGCTGCCTTTGTGTGTCCACATGAGCCACGTGTTTGAGGCATACTTTGCCTTGAACAAACAAACAAATACACAAAACGATACAGAAATACACGGATATATATACGGAGAATGTTTTAACGCAATACAAGAACTTCTCTATTCTGTTAAACAGAAGAATCCAGCGAAACAGAAGCAACAATTAAGTTTATAACAAAATGTCGGCCTTTGTATATCGCCATCCGGAATAAGAGTGAATTCTGGGTAATGTCCCGTTTTGGTTGTGCGGCTACACGGCACTAATGTGACTGCTCTGACCTACCTGACGGGTTTCTCAAAAAGTGTGGGATTTCTTGGACGAAAAATTCCGGATAAATTACGATCCTATCGGAGTAAATAGCATATGATATCAGGTAACGTAATTAAGCTATTAAAATGGTGTTTGGTGCAATTTAAATAAACTCCTAAAAAGATAAATCCAAACTTATGGCTTTACAAGAATCAAGAAGAATGCTTCAAAATCTGAATTTTGAGCAAAGTTACAATAATGGTCTAACACAGACTGGTGTCATTGTTCATGTGTTCATCTCACAATAACTCCCATAATGACAGAACCAGGATGTGAAATATTGTGATGTACTAGATTTTGATCCCTGTGCTCTGCTAAATACAAAAATGCCCTAATAGTCTGAGAAGTTACCTGAGCGGCAACCAGGACGTTAAATATTGTGATGTACTAGATTTTGAACCCTGTGCTCTGCTAAACACACACACACATGCCCAAATATTCTGAGAAGTTACCTGAGCGGCGGCGTTGAATTTAATGACAGAGAGACTTCCAAGCAACTGTAATATTGGCAAGGTAAAAACAGTCTGTTACATGCATCAAAATATCATTCAGGATGAAAGTTTTTGTCAATGTATAACGTGAAGAAATTCCAGTAAAATCTCACAATTTTAATCTCCAAGCGGATATAAACTGGTTGAGAGGATGGATGTAATGATGATCAATACAAACCTTTATAAATACATTTTAGTTGTATAATTTATTGAATGAAATACCGATTTACAATTCCTTTTACCCCTTAACTCCCTCCAACTGCAAAAATAATATACATGTTTTAAGTGTGGCCAGGACCTAGCTGTCCACTTATGAGACCATGATAACTTGCATGACTTTATTAAAAACAGGGTAGCTCCTGACATATGGAATAAGACCCATTTTCACATGAAATATGTTTTTTTCTCAAAAATTAAATATTTTTCTTGATCTGGAAGGATTTTCTGTTAGAGCACAAACAGATGCTAGTCAATGGGGGAATGTAACTGCTTAAATAAGAGAGGTTACTATTTCAATAACTTAAGTAACTGCTTTAATAGGGGAGGGAACCGCTACAATAGGGGAGGTAACTGCTTCAAATGGGGATGTTTTTGCTTCAAGAGGGGAAGTTACTGCTTCAAGAGAAGGTAATTGATTCAAGATGGAGGTAACTGCTCAAAGAGGGGAGGTAACTGCTACAAAAAGGAGGTAACTGCTTCAAGAAGGAAATATAACTGGTTAAAAAGGGGAGGTAAGTGCATCAATAGGCGAAGTAACTGCTTCACGAGGGGATGACACTGCTTCAATAGGGGAGGTAACTGCTTCAATATGGGAGGTAAATGCATCTGTAGAGGAGGAAACTGCATCAATAGAGGAAGCAATTGCTTCAAGAGGGGAGGTAACGGCTTCAATGGGGAAGGTAACTGTTTCAAAAGGTCATACAACTGCTTCAAGGAGACAAACAAGGTGTGCACTATTATTTTCTTGTTTTTTTTAAAGAGCGAATAAAATAATTAGGACAAAGTTTATTATTTTTGTTTACTCTGATAACAGGGTTGAGTGACACTATATTATTTATAAAAGACTATAGTCCAGGAATGAAACCAATTCAGTTTGAGTGAAATGAGAAATCAAGGCAAGTTTCACATTTTCTCAAAGTAAGAAATAATAAGAACATGCTAAATACCGTAATTACTTTATGTTTTCGGACACTTTCAGTTTTCAGACACCCGCTTTTTTAGCAAAAACAATTATTTTTCATGACTCTTAATTTTCCGACACTCGTGTTTTCGTCCATAATTAATGTCTCTAAGTTTTCGGACAGTATATTTTACAGCGCTATTTAACCGAATTTCGGTCCTGTTTTTGATACCTAATGACACTTCGATCATGGTGTTTTACAACCATTTGAACATCACAAAAACATGGAAGGTTTATGTCTGACAGCCACAGACCATTACATTTGCGTTATTTGGTAAATGACCTTGTAAACCGGTATTAAACAATGGTTTCTTCTGATAGCATAAGCGTTATGACAATTACCAGGGGGTAGTGCCAATTAACAGTTCAATTATCTACCGCAATTGTTCTACCCCTTTTCAGTAAAATAACTGTGACAAACACTAAACGCTTCAAAGTGTGATGCACCCTATTGCAAGTTTTACGAACAATTAGACAACAACTATCAGATATAAACAAACAAAGAATCTGTAGTTTGCTTTTTTGAATTACAGGTTCATACTAGCGAGTATTGGTACATCACATGCTCATCTTTTAACTCGTTGGTCAAAGTAAAACCTTGAAGTAATTTCTATCAAATAAATTAAGCATTTAAAATTATTTAAAATGCAGTGCAAACATATACAACTGTAATTTATACTACACGGCATGGTATTTTTCAAGCGAGTGCTATTACAGGTAGTCGTTGATACAATTTACGCTATTTTTGAACACACAATTTTCGACTTAAGTTTTCAAACACCTGTTTAATGTGAATATTTTTTGTATCTAAGTTTTAGGACACAAACAAAATTAATTATTTTTAAGTGTTCGAAAACATAGAGTAATTACGGTATTCCAATTAAAAACTGAAGTAATCAACTGAAAAAGGAATCTTAATTTAAGCAAGAGCAACTTTTCAACTCAAACAAAGAATACACCGTACATTGTTTAGCTTGCAATTACCTTTTGATTTTGATAAGAAGGGGGTAAAAATGGGGTTTCCTGAAAAGTGTAAATTTGTGAATTGGAAAGGTGAAGATAATATTGGATGGACAAATATTTCAAAACATTACTATGTCTGCTTATTGTCCTGCAAAATTGGAAGTTACCTGATAAATTGACAAGCCAACCCTCATTAAAACTCTATCCAATACAATCACAGATTTTAAAGAATTGTTTTAATCTTAAAGAGAATTAAAAAATATTCAACAATTAATGTTATGCTGCAAGGCTACCTCAAACACATCACCATTAAGGAAAATTATTGTGCATATTCATTTCACACAATGACAAAAAAGTGTGATAAAGAGTGTGAAACTTAAATGTAAAAACAAGAAGGCCTGAAAGGCCCAAAGTCGCTCACCTGAGATAAAAAGAAATGACCTGTTCTTTGCAGCCCAAAATATCAATGGAACAAATGTTCTAACCAAGTTTCATGAAGAATGAACAACAAGTGGCCCCTTGGCGACCATGTTTTTTTAACAGACCTGAACCATTTTTTAACTCTCCCAAGATATGTCCTCATTTCATGAAGATTGGGCAAAAAATGTGTCTTCTAGACTGTCCACTTAAAACTGCCCCACTCCCTGGCGGCCATGTTTTTCCACTGATCACGACCATTTTCAAACTTGTCCGAGACATCCACATAACTAATGTTTTGACAAAATTTCATGATGTTTAGGCAAAAAATGTGACTTCTAGAGTGTTCACAAGCTTTTTTACCATATAAATATAAGGAAAAAGACCCCCCCCCCCCCCCATTATCGAACTCAACTGTTGTATCTAAGTGTGGTAGTGGGGTCTCCTTCGCATACGCAAATGAACCGGTCACAGGACCGTTACGAGTTACGTGACTTTAAGAGCACTTATGTAATGCGGAAATATTTATTTGACAAACGCTTATTTCCGGTCAGGATGACACCACTGACTGGTTGTAATTCAATTAACTAAAGGCGTCCAGCCAGAGACGCCTGAATACACTCACAGAATTTGTTTATTCCAAGAACTCGGAAAATGAAGAACAATGACAGAGAATTAAGAACAGGTACAAGCCAAGTCTAAGGAATCTACATGTAAGTATCGTTACAAAAATGAACAAGATACCGCAAATACCTTAATGAATGTAAAAAGAAGTTCACAATCTGTCAAAAAACTGACATAAATACTAGTTACTGTAAGTCTAGAAAGTGCTTCAAAAATCTAGTTTTCAAAATAGGTCAAACTTAATCTAAAGAACAATATTTATGGAGATTAGGAAACTTCATTGAATCAAATGTAAAAATAAGAAGAATTTACTAAAGTTATTTAAATAAAATAGAGTCTTTCTAATTTAAAAATGCCAAATAAAAATAATCTAAATAATAAGAATAATTTAGAAAATAATGCCAAAATGTCTTGATGCTGGTGTTAAATTAATTTAGAGTTTAATTATTTCAAAATTCAAACCTTTTTCAAGAGCTGTTACCTTTTCAAGACAGTATCAAGAGTTGATTAAAACAGCCAAAAACAGCTCATTTTATACAGTTCATAAGAAATCACTGGCAGAGTAGTATATTTTGCCTCAGAACAGTCCATTTATCAATGATCAATATCTTCCTGAATTCATACATGCCATAATTTTTTAGGTCCAAAGCGGGACATTACATAAAAAATTGTCGGGACATTTGACCAAAAAGCGGGACACCTAAAACGATCTATCATTTCACCTTTACTGTAGTCAGTATAGTACTAACAAATACTCTTGATACTTTTATTCAAGACATAAAACATCTGATATGAAGCATGGAATCTAAAACGTAACAATAACAGTTTTATAAAATAATACAATAGCAAACAACGAGGATAATATTCATCTTTTTAGAGTACAAAATCTAGAACATTACGAAAACAATACTCATTATATTAATTTCAATGGCAAACATTAACGCAGGGGAGGCTATTCAGTACACTGAAAGTACGGGTTACAGTAAACTATCTACCGAACAGTTACACACGGAATGCGCGGCCGTACACATTTCCGAGGTAGGTTTTTGGTGGAAGCAAACCGTCTTTGTGTTCATTTTAACTCTCAACAACGCCTCAACCGTTTTTACACCAACAAAAACAAAAAGACAAAAGAAGTCTATGGATTTTTTTCTTTTTCATAAAAAAAGAAGACTATGGATGCTTTACTCGAATTATTTTTCTCTAATGTTAATAATCATATTTTGTTTTCTTCTTATATACACATATTAAACTGAATTGTGAATTGTCAGGCGCTGTATTGGGGTAGTGTCAAACTGTGATGAATACCAACACGTTGTTTTTATTACAATAACACAAGACAAGATGGGTACCACTTTTACTGTTTGTTGCGATGTTTTTTTTAAGCATGTATCCATGCGCAGTTTGTTACTTGTCAATTGTCGCGGCTTAATTGGAGTAGGGTCAAACTGTCATGCATAGCACCTCGTTGTTTTTAGCTTAATTGGAGTAGGGTCAAGCTGTCATGCATAGCACCTCGTTGTTTTATAACAATTACACCCAATTACACTAGACAGGATGGGTATCACTTATTGGACTGTTTGTTGCGATTTTGGTATATTGCACATTCGGATTATCCCGCTATTTATGAACTAAACATTGAATGTAAAAGACTCATTAATGACGTAGAGTTAATATTAATGACGTAGAGTTAATTTTACAAAACAATTGTTTTGTAAACCGTTTCAAACAAATACAAAAATAAACACATTTTCAACATTTATTTCATTATAATACAACTATCGATAGCAATAAGCGACCACTATCTTGAAGACCACCATGGTGTGAATGCCTGATGAAATCAATAATTAGCCGATAAATCGCTGATAAGGTGTCATAAACAACACTGGTACACACGATAAGTAGAATCGGATTGTTATTTGGGGGCAATAAAGGGATTAGCGGGGGAAAGTGTTAGCGAAACAGAGCTTGAATAGCGAATTTTATTGGGAACCTATAGACCTTACATCGTTTTTTACGAATGTCGGGACAAATCGTCTCATATCGGGACGGCGGGACAAAGGGCCCAAAAGCGGGACTGTCCCGTCGAGATCGGGACGTATGGCATGTATGCTGAATTCCAGAGCAGAACTAAAAATAGATTACTGAACCAGGTTAAACAAGGGAGATAAATACTGCAAAATCATGTACATGTTGTCTTTCTTTCAGCTATCTCTTAGTTGATAGGCTTATCATAAGTGCTTATGGCTAAAACAGTTATGTTAATAACAAGGGCTGTTTGTAAAACATGCATGCCCCCCTATATGGGCTATAAGTTGTAGTAGCAGCCATTGTGTGAATACGTTTTTTGTCACTGTGAACGGTGGTGGTGGTGGTTGTGGTGGTGGCAGCAGAAGAAATAATAGTAGTAGTAGTAGTAGTAGTAGTAGTAGTAGTAGTAGTTGTAGTAGTAGTAGTAGTAGTAGCAGTAGAAGTAGTAGTAGTAGAAGTAGTAGTAGTAGTAGTAGTAGTAGTAGTAGTAGTAGTAGTAGTAGAAGAAGTAGTAGTAGTAGTAGTAGTAGTAATAGTAGTAGAGTAGTAGTAGTAGTAGTAGTAGAAGTAGTAGTAGTAGTAGAAGAAGAAGTAGTAGTAGTAGTAGCAGCAGCAGCAGCAGCATCAGTAGTAGTAGAAGTAGTAGTAGTAGTAGTAATATGCATTACAAAATGCAGTTAGCCTTACATTTGGTAAAATTTAAATATATTACAAGGGAGGCAAATGCTGTAACAATAAATTTAAACTTATTGCATTTGTTTCCCCTGTATATAAGAAATATATATAATAGTGTATTACCTACCCTGTCCTGCTTATATTTATATTAATCAACAAAATTAAACATTAACACAATATATAATATACAAAATATACAAAAAATCTCATATTCTGATAATATGTTTACTGATCCACTGTATTTTACTAAAAGGATGATGTTTCATTGGACTGATAATTATAGATTTAGGATTACAGACCAGTTGCTTCAGTAATATTGTTCAGAGTGTGCCCTGTTGGCCGCATATGCATTCTTGAGTTATTATTCAAAAACCATTTTACTATTTCGAGACACCGTGACCTTGACCTTTGACCTCAAAATCATCTGCGAGTCATGATCAATGTGCCTATGAAGTTTCATGATCCTAGGCCCAAGCGTTCTTGAGTTATCGTATGACAACCACCTGGTGGACGGACGGACCGACCGACCGACATGAGCAAAGCAATATACCCCCTCTTCTTCGAAGGGGGGCATAATGAAAATTCTGTGTTATGAAAAATTACAAAATAGAGTTAAAGTTTCATAATAATGACATAATAAAACCAAACTTTACTACACAGGAAACAAATGTTCTGACCAAATTTCATGAAGATTGGGCAAACTAGAGTGTTAACAATCTTGACGATGTACATTGTGTAAGTAAAAATAAACTGTCTGTCTGTCTGTCTGTCTGTCTGTCTGTCTGTCTGTTAACAAGATTTTACTATAGACATATATAGCCATATAAGGACAAATGCCCCACCCCTTAGCAGCCATGTTTTTAAAGCAAAGGTTACCATTTTTAGCTCATCCAAGATATCATAAGGACAAATCTTCTGAGTAAGTTTCATGAAGATCTAAAAATAAATGTGGCCTCTAGAGTGTTAACAAGGTTTTACTATAGCCATATAAGGAAAAATGCCCCGCCCCCTGGCAGCCATGTTTTTCAACCAACCAGCATCTTTTTTCGAACTCATCCAAGATATCAGTGGGACAAATCTTCTGAGCAAGTTTCATGGAGATCAGACAATAAATGTGGTCTCTAGAGTGTTAACAAGATTTTACTATAGCCATATATAGCCATATAAGGAAAAATGCCCTGCCCCTTGGCAGCCATGTTTTTCAAGCAAACGTAACCATTTTCGAACTCATGCAAGATATAATTGAGACCAATCTTCTGAGCAAGTTTCATGAAGATCTGAAAATAAATGTGGCCTCTAGAGTGTTAACAAGATTTTACTATAGCCATATAAGGAAAAATGCCCCGCCCCTTGGAAGCCATTTTTTTCAAGCCAACATAATTATTTTCAAACTCATCCAAGATATCATTGAGACCAATCTTCTGACCAAATTTCATGCAGATTGAACAATAAATGTGGCCTCTAGTGTGTTAACAAGGCAAATGTTGACGCCGCACGACGGACGACGGACAAAAGGCGATCACAAAAGCTCACCATCAGCATGTTGTGCTCAGGTGAGCTAATAAGTGTGCATGAAATATTATTGGATCCAGCCAACACTTGACAAAAGTTATAATTCTCAAATGAAAATGATTTCATTTTTTTAATCAAATCTACACCAATTACAGCAGAAACATTGACCATCCCAAATACTTTATTATTGTCTTTAAAACATTTAAAACACAAACAATGAAATATAATATTTGAAGCCATAAACTAAAAATCAATTCTTTGCAGTTAGAATTACAACTTTTGTTTAATGTTCCTACTACATAATAGCCCACAAAAAAAACCAACAAGTACAATCAAAACACAATACATGTATATCCGTGAGGACATTATGACATTTTTCAAATGATGCACCCATGGGCACACATTTTTACATTTTAATAAGAAAAACAAATGAGCAGTGATCTGTGAAAATGGAGTCTAATGCATGTGCGTAAAGTGTTGACCAAGACTTTCTTAAAATGAAAAATATCATACAAGTGTAAAGTTTGGTCCGTGATTAGCCTGTGCGGACTGCACACATACAAGTGTAAAGTTTGGTCCGTGATTAGCCTGTGCGGACTGCACACATACAAGTGTAAAGTTTGGTCCGTGTTTAGCCTGTGCGGACTGCACACATACAAGTGTAAAGTTTGGTCCGTGATTAGCCTGTGCAGACTGCACACATACAAGTGTAAAGTTTGGTCCGTGATTAGCCTGTGCGGACTGCACACATACAAGTGTAAAGTTTGGTCCGTGATTAGCCTGTGCGGACTGCACACATACAAGTGTAAAGTTTGGTCCGTGATTAGCCTGTGCGGACTGCACAGGATAATCTGGGACGACACTTTAGGCACATGCATTAAACTCCTTTTTCACAGAACACGACCCAAATGTATTTTTATGTAATCAGGTATATTTTGTAGTTTGTTTTCATAGTAAACGTGGTTTACAATTATATAATTTCAGTGGTATAAAACTATTAACTTAAAAAAAATAGATTGTATTAACACTTGTTCATACTTGTAATTCAAATAAGTTCCAATGTCACATATTAAATGGCTCAAATCTAGACATTTTTAGAGTAAAGAGTGACAGCTCCAATTTAGACATTTTTAGAGAAAAGAGTGATGCACTAGATTTTGAACATATCATAGTGTTTTGACTATAGTAATTTAAATAAAGTAATCACTACAACATAAAGAAAAATCATTACTTGCGTATAATTGCTTTTCTAAAAGCTTTGATGAACATAAAAGCAATGACCATATGAACAGTATATTTTGAAAGCTGGGCTTACTGTATGTACGTAAGGACTTATCCCAGATTTGCCTGTGTAGTCCACGTAGGCTTATCAGGAGCAAGATTTTCTGATTTTTTATGCAAATTTTTGTTTAAAGTAAGTCCCTTCTTAACAAAAATCCAGTCTATGTGAACAGTGTTGTCTCCTCCCTTAACCCATTTATGCCTAGCGTCCTGAAAAAAAGGACTTTGCAAACAGCGTAGACCCAGATGAGACGCCGCATGATGCGGCGTCTCATCTGGGTCTGCGCTGTTTGCTTACAGGAATTTCTGTAAGAAATATTCTAAATATAGAAATAGGTATACCAGACATCGCTAATTTTGGAAATAAATTGATCCAATTTAGAAGGATGGGAGAGTCCACTAGGCATAAATGGGTTAAACTGTGCACTAGCTAATCTGAGAAAACACTTTAGGCACAGTTTTAAGCCCTCTTTTCTTACGTATTTTGTGCAACAACCCTGTTCCTTGGGGCATATTATTACCTCATTATCAGAGGATGCATCAACGTTGTCTGATGACGTCGCTTCCAATGGTTCCCATATGATTTTTGGTCCGCCTCCGTTCTCTGGCCTCGATGCCTTCACCATGACAACAGTATCACGCGGCTCTATCATTCCACAGTTGCGGCCAACACAGACGGCAGTGTCTAATCTGTCACCTACAATCGCAACAAAGACATGATATCATAAATCTCATAAAGTATACCAAGATATATCACAGAGCACATAACAGATCAATGTGTTTTCACCATTTTAGGAATGGGGCCAGCATCCAGGTCCTTTTGGATTGGGAAAAATAGCAGCTTTTCACTAAAAGTGGTTAATCCTTTGCATGCTGGGAAATTTGTAGTCTGCTAAAATGTTGTCTGCTGAATTTCTAAAATTAGCATTTTCTTCGATTTTTTTCAAAGAATATTATCAGAATAGCAAACAGTTTGGATCCTGATGAGACGCCACAGAACATCATCTGGATCCAAACTGTTTGCAAAGGCCTTCAAAATTCGGTTCCCGCACTAAAAGTGGTAAAACTTATAGAGCTTGATGGGAGAACTAGATGTTCAGAACTTAAGTTTCAGATCAATTTTTTTGTTTGTTTGTTTAAACCTTCAATTGGAAATGTTTAGGTCCCATTACAGAATATGTACTTTTTTCAATTGGCAATGAGGCAGAATACCAGCAACAAATATGACTGTAAAAAACTCACTTCAGATTTCATGATAATGTTATTAGAAACCACATGAAACAAACCACAAATTAAACCATAATATACAAGATCTCAAGATATCACAAATCAAGATATCAAAAATCCAGTTTAACCCTTTGCATGCTGGGAAATTTGTCGTCTGCTAAAATGTCGTCTGTTGAATTTCTAAAATTAGCATTTTCTTCGATTTTTTTTCAAAGAATACCATCAGAATAGCAAACAGTTTGGATCCTGATGAGACGCCACGTTCTGTGGCGTCTCATCTGGATCCAAACTGTTTGCAAAGGCCTTTAAAATCCGGTTCCAGCGCTAAAAGGATTAAGAAATCCTGCTATCACACATAACAAGACAAATCATCATGGTGATGATCACAAATTACATCAAAACATATCACAATTAAAACTCAGCTATCAATATGACAAAAAAATATAATGATAGTTGTAATCAACACAAGTGACAGTGTCTGATCTCTCATCTACAGTGACATAAAAGGTAACACCATAATATCTGAGTATCAAACAGAGGAAGGTGCGATTGCTTGACAATATTAATTTTGTTTGCATTGCAAGGATAATGTGATATCCACAAACCCGCAGTTTTATAATGAAAGTCTTGTCTAGAGCTTGTCTGAGTAGTAACTACATGTAGCATCCTTTCAATAATTCATGAAAATGTTTGTGGCAAGTTGTGTAAATTAAACAAGATGTGTTTGTGAAACACTATGCCCACCCCCCCACCCCCAATATATTTGACCTTTGACCTTGAAGGATAACCTTGACCGTTCACCACTCAAAATGTGCAGTTCCATAAGATACACATGCATGCCAAATATCAAGTTGCTATCATCAATATTGTGAAAGTTATGGCCAATGTTAAAGTTTGACGCAAACAAACAGACAGACCAACAAACAGACAGGGCAAAAACAGTTATTTTCATAGGATATTATTATGTGTGCTATAATTGCTTCAAGTTCGAACATTTGATACTGATAGATTTATATATTTCCCTTTACGGCAATATTGAATGTTCGTGCTTTAAGTCAGAGCAGGTTTATAGTAAAAAGTGACCGTAGGGTGTGGCCAGTTTTGACCCCAAGGCATAATAGAAAGAAAGAGTGAAGAGAACCACTTGACAACATAACATACCCAATATTAAACCTCTGGGACTTTTTGGTTTCAAAGTAAAAAGCTTTTTAAAGGTATTTTGATATGTATGTCTGTATCAACTACCCCCTCATGGTGGCCAGTTTTGAACCCAGTCCGCACAGGCTAATCTGAGACGACACTTAATGCATATGCATTATGCCCAGTTTTCTCAGAACACGACAAATATATATATTTATATATATATATAACAGCGATATCTTCCTTTGTTAACGAGTGCTGGAAAATGGCACTCTCCCAATTGGGAAAAAAAACCTACACATTTCCCAATCGCTTTCCAAAAAATTGCCAATTTAAGGTTTCCAAATTATCATTTTTTTGTATATAAATAAAATGCAAAATTCAGTTATTTTCCCTATGCAGCTCTACGACTTAAACCTAAGTTAATATCATATTGACAACTTGACAACATTTAGTCATCAATTTTAAAATATTTGGGAGCAAAAAATCAAATACACCAATTTCTTAATGTGAAGACTTCACGACACAAATTTTTAATATAAATTTTTAATGCAAATTTTTCCTGATTGGGCTGGTAACGGTTCTTTTCACGATTGGGCATAACAAATTGCTGTAAAAATGAAAAATTCTTAAGGGAAACTTATAATGTTACACACATTTTAAGTTGATAAAGGGACATCACTTTAATAATTTGTCCGAAAGGGCCATATCAATTACACATGAACAACTTCACTTCATGAAGACAAATCCCAGAACCTTTAAATGCTATAGTGTATATTGAGCCTTGCTAGAGGAAAACTGGCTTTAGTGGATGTGCATTAAGTGTCCTCTCGCATTAGACTGTGTAGTCTGCACAAGCTAATCTGAGACGACACTTTTCACCTAAACACTTTTCACCTAAACACTTTTCACCTAAACACTTTTCACCTAAACACTTTTCACCTAAACACTTTTCACCTAAACTGGATTTTTGCTAAGAAAAGACTACATTTAAACAAACAAGAGATGTGTTTGTCAGAAACACAATGCCTCTAATGCACCACTTTGAAGCCATATATTTGACCTTTGACCTTCAGGGATGAACTTGACCTTGACCTTTCACAACTCAAAATGTGTTGCTCCATGAGATACAAATGCATGCCAAATATCAAGTTGCTATCTTCAATATTGCAAAAGTTACGACCAAGGTTAAAGTTTGTGACACATACAATGACAGACACATACAAAGACAGACAGACAGACGGGCCAAAAACAATATACCCCGGATCAATCGATCCATGGGCATAAAAATGCCATACAGCAAAAAGTGTTGCCCCTAATAAGCCTGTGCAGTCTGCACAGGCTAATCCATTACAACACTTTATGCACATGGGTTAAGCCCAGTTTTCCCACAACTTGTTTTACCTGTGATCATGCAGCAACGGATATTGGCGGCAAGCAGTGTCCTGATGACTGGCTTCGACTGCATCTTCAACTTGTTCTGGAACACCAGCAGGCCGCTGAATGTCAGATCACTCTCAGCCTCCTCTCTGTAATAACATCAAGATAGGCAAGCTTTAACCCTTTACCAGGTCCATGTCAAGGTCAAAACAAGGTCAGTTGATGTGGTGGTGATGAGAGTGTTCATAGATATCATCCATGCAAATATAAAAGCTTTGTACCTAGTATAGTTGTTTTTTAAAGATGAAACATCATTCTGGTTAACCCAGGGACAGACTACAGAACCATGTAGGGTGGGGGGGGGGGCATATAAAGTACAATAATTTTAGTAATTTCATCATCATACATAATATTTTGATCTGACCTTGACATTCTCCAAGCCTGGTGCAAAGAGACCCTGTGATCAAGATTTTTATATGGAAACTACATAAAGGAACGGTGTTTAATACATGTGCGTAAAGTGTCGTCACATTTTAGCCTGTGCAGTCTGCACAAGCTAATCAGTGACAACACTTTCATTTGAAACTGGATTTTCGCTAAAAAGATACTACTTTTAAAACTAAAAACCGCAAAAGCGAAATACGTCCTACAATATTAGCTTTGGCAGACTGCACAGGCTAATCTGTGGTTAAACCTAACGCACATGAGAGGAAGGCTAAAATACATGCCAAACTGACCTTGACATTCTTTGTGCCTGGTGCCAGGACACCTTGTGATCCAGCTGTTTCCAGGCCAGGCCAAGCACTCTAAACCCCTGCAGGCAGTACCGGTTCATCACAGAGTGCAAGTCTTCTGGTACTGTAACAGTCAACAGTATACTTAACCTATTCCCACTCAGAGGCAAAGTGAAAATGGCTCTATGCAACCACCAAAAAACCAGAATGGCATGGCAGTAACTCCCAGTCTGTTCAGGTTTTATGCTGTTTGCTTCTCATTAATATCTTAGGGTTCAAAATGAAGCCTTTAAAAAATGAAATAGTAAACAAGAGGGTCTGAAAGGCCCAAAGTCGCTCACCTGAGATAACAAGATATTAATGGGAAAAATCTTCTGACCAAGTTTCATGAAGAACGGAAAATAAATGTGGCCTCTAGAGTGTAAACAAGGTTTTACTATAGCCATATAAGGAAAAATGCCCCGCCCCTGGCAGCTATGTTTTTCAATCAACTGGTATCATTTTTTAACTCTTCCAAGATATTATCGGGATGAATCTTCTGACCAAGTTTCATGAAGATCGGACAGTAAATGTGGTCTCTAGAGTGTTAACAAGATTTTACTACAGCCATATAAGTAAAAATGCCCCGCCCTTGGAAGCCAAGTTTTTCAAGCAAACACAATTATTTTCAAACTCATCCAAGATACTGTATCATTGAGACCAATCTTCTAACCAAGTTTCATGAAGATCGGAAAATAAATGTGGCCTTTAGAGTGTTAACAAGGTTTTACTATAGCAATATAAGGAAAAATGCGCCGCCCCCCTGGCGACCATGTTTTTTAACCAACTGGCATCATTTTCGAACTTGTCCAAGATATTATTAGGATGAATTGTCTGACCAAGTTTCATGAAGATTGGACAATAAATGTTGCCTCTAGAGTGTTAACAAGATTTTACTATAGCAATATATACACTGTAGCCATATAAGGAAAAATGCCCTGCCCCTTGGTAGCAATATTTTTCAAGCAAACATTACCATTTTTTAACTCTTCCAAGATATCATTGGGACAAATCTTCTTAGCAAGTTTCATGAAGATCAGAAAATAAATGTGGCCTCTAGAGTGTTAACAAGGTTTTACTATAGGGCCAAGAAGAAAAATAGTTGTGTTTCCGGTCACCCGACCGACCCTATCTTTTTGGGGCCGACCCAAAAACTTATTATCCAATATTTGCCTTTTTTGTTAATTTTTCCCCGTCGAGTTCCGAGTTCGGCGATTTTTTTTCCATCTCCGTCCGGTCGAATTCGGCGATTACCAGAATTATTGTATTGTGACTTGCAAAATAACATCCCGTCGCCGCGAACGCTTTATATTATACACATTGTGCAATTGGGGGACCAGCCTGTTTTTCCCGCAAAATCGATATCCGGCGTTCCGTTTGATTGTAAACATGGCGTCGTCCATTTTGTCCGTCAATTTGAACAAATGTTTTCATCATGCCGGAACAAAGTCTTTGAATTCTTATTCAAACTCCATGACTTTAAAGAATGTATGGCACAGATACCACCCAGCACAGTCGAAGCGATCGAAACTGGAAGTTCGTGGGTTTGCTGCTGAAGAAAAGGTGAGTTTTTTTGTCTGTTGGACAGTCGAGCTTACAATGAAACGTACAAATATCCTCTTTGTATTAAAGAAAAGGAATACTATATATATAAGGAATATTATATATATATATATTATATATATATTTATATATATTTATATATATTATATATAAACCTTTTTTCACTTTCAAAAGCAATAATACTCATGCAACATAATAAAAAGCATGTCCACCTGTAGCTCATCTTGTCTTGTCAAAATTTGATATATTCTGTTGTATTTGTGTACCCAAAGACTATTAAAACACAAGAAATTTGCATTTTGGATTGAAGTCACAAAGATGAGTTCACTCCTTTCCACCTATCGCCACAGTTATGTGCCTTAATATTTGATACAGCAGACAACTTTCAAAAAGCATTGTGGCAAAAAAGAAATTGCTTATCAAAAGTACTACCTCCTTTTGCAACATTACTTTTTAGAACTATTTACATATAAAAGGTTTTTCACAATTTTAAAGAACTAAAAGTAGTCTGCAGCAAAATAAAAATTTTCACCTTCAGATGGTAAAGATTTAACATTGTGTGAAATATCTAACAACAAATATTTGATATAACTGATCCAAACTGCTATATTTAGATATTAGAACAGTGTTTAACACTTTACACTGCTTTATGGAAAACATGAAAAATAAAAAGAATTTTAAATAATAATAAGTTTTTCCTACCTACCGACCCTACTTTTTTTCAGGAGGTGACCTGAAACACAACTATTTTTCTTTTTGGCCTAGCCATATAAGGAAAAATGCCCCGCCCCTTGGCAGCCATGTTTTTCAACCAACAGGCATCATTTTCGAATTGGTCAAAGATATTATTGGGATGAATGTTCTGATTAAGTTTCATGAAGATCAGACAATAAATGTGGCTTCTAGAGTGTTAACAAGATTTTACTTAAGCCATATATAGCCATATAAGGAAATATGGCCCGCCCCTTGGCAGCCATGTTTTTCAAGCTAACATGACCATTTTCAAACTCATCCAAGATATCATTGAGACCAATCTTCTGACCAAATTTCATGAAGATTGGACAAAATAAATGTGGCCTCTAGAGAGTAAACAAGGCAAATGTTGACGATGCACAACGGACAAAAGGCGATCACAAAAGCTCGCTCAGGTGAGCTAAAAAGGAGTTTAATTCAATTTGATTTTTGAAGGGACTTGAAATGCGTCAAAAATGCGTATTTGAGTGGTAGAGAGTCAACACATTGTATTGAGGTCCACAGTTCATGAATCAAACAATTTCCAAAACAAACAAGATATGTGTTTGTAAGAAACACTATGTCCCCTTTTGCACCGCTTTAAAGATATATATTTGACCTTTGACCTTTCACCACTTAAGATGTGCAGCTCTATGAGATACACATGCATTCAAAATATCAAGTTGCTATCTTCAATATTGCAAAAGTTATGGCAAATGTTCAAGTTTGACGCAAACACACAAACAAACAAACCAACAAACCAACAGACAGGGCAAAAACAATATATCCCCATCAATAGTGGTGGGGGATATAAACAAGAGCACCGCCTTGCGGGTGCAGACCGCTCATCTATTTTCTTTTTAAAGGTGAAGGGACTCGCATTTTCAATCACAAAGAAGGGAGGAGTGGAGTGAAGAGGGGTGTATAGTGTGGGGTTGTGGACATTTATTACATTATCTTCCAAAAAAGCGAAAAAAAAAAAAAAAAAAAAATCGGGGGGGGGGGGGGGGGGGGGGGGTTTGGGTGCGATGGTTGGACAGTATTTCAAACATAACCGTTTAAAAAAAAAAAAGGGGGAGGGTATAGTGTGAGGGTGTGGTGATAATTTGTGAGATGATCTTAAAAAAAAAAAAAAAAATCAAAAAAAAAAAATTGGGGGGTGGGTGGGGTGGGGGGGTGGGGTGGGGGTATAGTGTGAGGGTGTGGTGGTCATTTGTGAGATGATCTTAAAAAAAAAAAAAAATTAGGGGGGGGGGGGGGAGGGGGGGGGGAGGGCACGGGGGATGGTTTGGGTGAAGTCTATTGTGGTATGTCAGGTAAGAGTAGTTTCATCAAAGTATCAATCAAATCTAATCATAAATAAAGAAGTTATGGCAATTTTTGCAAAATTTAATAATTTGACCTTGAGAGTCAAGGTCATTCAAAGGTCAAAGTAAAATTCAAGTTGCCAGGTACAGTAACCTCATGATAGCATGTAAGTATTTGAAGTTTGAAAGCAATAGCCTTGATACTTCGAGTGGATCGAAACACAAAATTTAACCATATATTAAAAGTTACTAAGTCAAAAAAGGGCCATAATTCCATAACAATGACAACCAGAGTTATGCAACTTGTCCTTTTACTGTACCCTTATGATAGTTTGTGAGTGTTCCAAGTATGAAAGCAATATCTATGATACTTTAGGGGTAAAGTGGACCAAAACATAAATCTTAACCAAATTTTCAATTTTCTAAGTATAAAGGGCCCATAATTCCGTCCAAATGCCAGTCAGAGTTACATAACTTTGCCTGCACCGTCCCCTTATGATAGTTCATAAATCTTGCAAGTATGAAAGCAATAGCTTTGATACTGTAGGAATAAAGTGGACCTAAACACAAAACTTAATCAAATTTTCAATTTTCTAAGTATAAAAAGGGCACATAATTCTGTCAAAATGCCAGTCAGAGTTACATTACTTTGCCTGCACAGTCCCCTTATGATAGTTAGTAAGTGTTGCAAGTATGAAAGCAATAGCTTTGATGCTTAAGGAATAAAATGGACCTAAACACAAAACTTAACCAAAATTGTCAATTTTCTAAGTATAAAAAGGGCACATAATTCTGTCAAAATGCATGCCAGAGTTATCTAACTTTGCCTGCCCAGTCCCCTCATGATAGTAAGTAAGTGTACCAAGTTTGAATGCAATAGCATTGATACTTACTGAGAAAAGTGGAACTAAACGCAAAACTTAACCAAAATTTTCAATTTTTTAAGTATAAAAAGGGCAAATAATTCTGTCAAAATGCACGCCAGAGTTATCTAACTTTGCCTGCCCAGTCCCCTCATGATAGTAAGTAAGTGTACCAAGTTTGAATGCAATAGCATTGATACTTTCTGAGAAAAGTGGACCTAAACGCAAAACTTAACCGGACGCCGACGCCAACGCCAACGCCGACGCCAAGGTGATGACAATAGCTCATAATTTTTTTTCAAAAAATAGATGAGCTAAAAATACATTTGTAATCTGATTTTTTTATGCAGTTTAAATAATAAGTTCTAAATATTATGCAGCTTACTTTTATATGTAAATGTTACATACATATATACTTAACTAGGAAAACAAGAAATACAACAACATGGGAATTGTGTTCTTTACATATGTTATACTTTCATGGGTAGCCCAAATTTTAAGACATTTAAAAGAATATTGCTCATCGGAGATTATTGTATCATAATAGTTTGTACAGCATTTAAAGCTGATAAATAAATTGACAACTGTTGTCTATAAAGCCCCAAAATATTAGAGTGAGACCTATCACATGAGAAAAGGGGTCCTATGGCATTAGCTCCGTCAGGTCAGCAGCTAGGCTATCCGATAGTGAGACCATCAGACCTTTCATGACTTCAACACTTTCCCACTCAGAAGCAAAGTGAACATGGCTATGTGCAAACAGCATAAAACCAGAACAGCCTGCTAGTAACTCTCAGCCTGTTCAGGTTTTATGCTGTTTGCCACTCATCAGTATCTAAGGGTTGGAAACGAAGCCTTAAAAACTTTAATTAGTAAGAAAGGTCTTTAATACAAGGGCTGTTTGTAAAACATGCATGCCCCCCATATGGGCTGTCCATTGTAGTGGCAGCCATTGTGTGAGTACGATTTTTGTCACTGTGACCTTGACCTTTGACCTAGTGACCTGAAAATCAATAGGGATCATCTGCGAGTCAAGATCAATGTACCTATGAAGTGTCATGATCCTAGGCAAAAGCGTTCTTGAGTTATCATCCGAAAATCATTTTACTTTTTCGGGTCACTGTGACCTTGACCTTTGACCTTGTGACCTCAAAATCAATAGGGGTCATCTGCAAGTCATGATCAATCTACCTATGAAGTTTCATGATCCTAGGCGTATGCGTTCTTGAGTTATCATCCGAAAACCATTTTACTATTTCAGGTCACCGTGACCTTGACCTTTGACCTAGTGACCTCAAAAACAATAGGGGTCATCTGCAAGTCATGATCAATCTACCCATGAAGTTTCATGATCCTATTAGGCGTATGCGTTCTTGAGTTATCATCCGGAAACCATTTTACTATTTCGGGTCACCGTGACCTTGACCTTTGACCTAGTGACCTCAAAATTGATAGGGGTCATCTGCGAGTCATGATCAATCTACCCATGAAGTTTCATGATCCTAGGCGTATGCGTTCTTGAGTTATCATCCGGAAACCATTTTACTATTTCGGGTCACCGTGACCTTGACCTTTGACCTAGTGACCTCAAAATCAATAGGGGTCATCTGCGAGTCATGATCAATCTACCCATGAAGTTTCATGATCCTAAGCGTATGCGTTCTTGAGTTATCATCTGGAAACCATTTTACTATTTCGGGTCACCGTGACCTTGACCTTTGACCTAGTGACCTCAAAATCAATAGGGGTCATCTGCGAGTCATGATCAATGTACCTATGAAGTTTCATGATCCTAGCCCCAAGCGTTCTTGAGTTATCATACGACAACCACCTGGTGGACGGACCGACCGACCGACCTACCGACCGACAGACCGACCGACCGACATGAGCAAAGCAATATACCCCCTCTTCTTCGAAGGGGGGCATAAAAATTTAACTTTCTTAGAGACTACAAATCCATCAAAATACGTATCTAAGTGGTTGAGGGTTAAAACAGCCAGAGTAGCTCCTGACAAGACTGCACAGGCCTGTCTGGAGCTACGCTGGTTAAATACAACATAAAACCAATTTTAGCATGACGCAGTAATATGAGGAAATCGGTAATAGAACAGGATCATCTCACCCGTTTCTTTGTGACAAAGTTGCACTATTTTCTCTGGAGCTCCCTTTGAGAACACAGCCATATTGCTTTTGGTGAGGGTGCGTGTGATCACACTCATGCACTTCAGGTAGTTGGAGAACGGGAACTGACGAACAATACCAACCTCAAACTGGCCCGCCTGCAAAAATAGGTCAATGCAAGGTCAACACAGGGTCAATACAGGGTTAAGACAAGGTTAACACAGGGTCAATGCAGGGTTAATGGAGAACAGGAACTGGCGAACAATACCAACCTCAAACTGGCCCGCCTGCAAAAAATAGGTCAATGCAAGGTCACACAGGGTCAATTCAGGGTTAAGACAAGGTCAACACAGGGTCAAGATAAGGTCAATCAAAGATCAAGACAAGGTCAAAACAGGCTGAACAAAAGTATGTTAAGACAAATGTCAAGAAATACCATATAGGGGCCTAGCTCTGGGAAAACAGGGTTTACTGCATGGGCATAAATAGTTGTCTCAGGCTAATAAAGAAAGACACTTGCTGACTAAACTAGACTTTCCCAAAGTAGAGACCTCCTTCAAACAAAAAACAAATGCATAGTGCCCCCTTTTTTACAGCAAGGCTCATATAAAAAACAAGAGCACCGCATAACAGGTGCCACGCTCTGCTGCGAAAGCTTGTCAGAAATTATTATTTATTTTTTATTATTTTAGAGGTCACAGTGACCTTGACCTTTGACCAAGAGACCCAAAAATGGGTGTGGCCTGTAGAACTCATCAAGGTGCAGCTACATGTGAAGTTTCAAAGTTGTAGGTAGAAGCACTTTGATTTTAGAGCCAATGTTAACAAGAGCTGTCAGAGGACAGCACGCTCGACTATTTGAGTGCTTGACAGTATAATTTAAGCCATCATGGAGAAATTGTTCATATTCAATAATTTATTAGACAAATTTTCAAAAATAAAAAAAGGAAAAACAATTATTTATTTTATTTTTTTTTGGGGGGGGGGGGTTAAGAGGGGGGTATAATGTAATGTGGGGTGTGGTCATTTATTAGACGATCTTTCAAAAATAAAAAAAGGAAATTTTTTATTTTTTTTTTTGGGGGGGGGGGGTAGGGGGGGGGGGGTTGAGAGGGGGGTATAAAGTGGGGTGTGATCATTTATTAGATGATTTAAAAAAAAACAACAGGGCCATGATATCCCTGAATCGCTCACCTGACTAACCAAATACAATCCCAACTGGTTTTCATCAAGATAAACATTCTGAACAAATTTCATAAAGATTGGATGAAAACTGTGACCTCTATTGTCTACACAAGGTTTTTCTATTATTTGACCTATTGACCTAGTTTTTGACCCCAAGTGACCCAAATACAATCCCAATCCAGATTTCATCAAGACAAACATTCTGACCAAATTTCATGAAGATAGGATGAAAACTGTGACCTCTATTGTCTACACAAGTTTTTTCTATTATTTGACCTAGTGACCTAGTGTTTGACCCAATATGACCCAAATACAATCCCAACCCAGATGAAAAGATAAACATTCTGATCATATTTCATAAAGATTGGATGAAAACTGCGACCTCTATTGTCTACACAAGATTTTTCTATTATTTCACCTAGTGACCTAATTTTTGACCTAGTGACCTTGTTTTTGACCCCAGATGGCCCAAATACAATCCCAACACAGATTTCATCAAGATAAACATTCTGACCAAATTTCATAAAGATTGGATCAAAACTGTGACCTATTCTGTCTACACAAACAAATTGTTGACGGTTTTTTCTATTATTTGACCTAGTGACCTAGTTTTTGACCTCAGATGACCCAAATACAATCCCAACCCAGATTTCATCAAGATAAACATTCTAACCAAATTTCATAAAGATTGGGATGAAAACTGCGACTTCTATTGTCTACACAAGGTTTTTCTATTATTTGACTTAGTTTTTGACCTAGTGACCTAGTTTTTGACCCCAGCTGACCCAAATACATTCCCAAGCCAGATTTCATCAAGATAAACATTCTGATCAAATTTCATAAAGATTGGATGAAAACTGCAACCTCTATTGTCTACACCAGGTTTTTCTATTATTTGACCTAGTTTTTGACCTAGTGACCTAGTTTTTGACCCCAGATGACCCAAATACAGTCCCAACCCAGATTTCATCAAGATAAAGATTCTGCCCAAATTTCATAAACATTGGATGAAAACTGTGACCTCTACTGTCTACACAAACAAATTGTTGATGATTTTTCAATTATTTTTGACCTAGTTTTTGACCTCAGATGACCCAAATACAATCCCAACCCAGATTTCATCAAGATAAACATCCTGACCAAATTTCATAAAGATTGGATGAAAACTGCGACCTCTATTGTCTACACAAGGTTTTTCTATTATTTGACCTATTATGTGACCTAGTTTTTGACCTAGTGACCTAGTTTTTAAACCCACATGACCATAATACAATCCCAACCCAGATTTCATCAAGATAAACATTCTGACCAAATTTCATAAAGATTGGATGAAAACTGTGACCTCTACTGTCTACACAATTTAAACAAACTGTTGACCGACGAACGCACGCACACACAGCGGACGCCGGACATCACACAGTCACATAAGCTCACCATGTCGCTTTGTGACAGGGGAGCTAATAAAAAAAGGAAAAAAATATATAAAAAATTTGGGGGGGAAGGTGGGGGGGGGGAAAGGGATTCTGGGTTGAGGCGTGGGGTATTGTTTGGGTGGAATCCATTGTGGTATTCAGGTTAGTGTTGTTTTGTCAAAGTATTAATAAAATCTGATCATAAATAAAGAAGTTATGGCAATGTAAGCAAAATGTTCAATTATCTAAGTACAAAAATGGAAATAATTCTGTGAAAATGCTTGATACAGTTGTCTGCTCTTATTAATAGGTTGGGGTCATGTTGGTAAACAAATATGCAAAATATGAAAGCAATATGTCAAGGGACATAGGAAACATTTCGGGTAGTACGCAAACTTTAACATAGATTTATCAATAATATGCATATTCTAAATATAAGAGGGGCCATGTCAAAATGTTTGATACAGTGGTCTGCTCTTGTTCATAGGTTGGGGTCATGTTGGTAAACAAGTATGCAAAATATAAAAACAATATCTCAAAGGACATAGGAAATATTTGGGGTAGCATGCAAACTTTAACATAGATTTATCAATAATATGCATATTCTAAGTAAAAAAGGGGCAATAATTCTGTCAAAATGCTTGATACAGTTGTCTGCTCTTGTTTATAGGTTGGGTCATGATGGTAAACAAGTATGAAAAATATGAAAGCAATATGTCAAGGGACAATGAAAATAATTGGGGTAGTACAAAAACTTTAACATCTGCACGCTATTGGAAATGGAAACGCCGACGTCGGGGGTGAGTAGGATAGCTCCACTATATATATTTCATATATAATAGTTGAGCTAAAAAACGTTAACAAAATGTTAAGGTTTTAGCACGACACGGACGACGGACACGATGAGCTGGCTATGACGATACCTCAGGTTTTCTCGGAAAACAGCCAAGCTAATAAACTTTGCATTAATTGCTTTTTCAAATGGATAAACTGCAATTCCGAAATTCCACGGATTGCGATATATCTGGCCAGAATACAGGGCTCTCAATGGGTTGACATTTCTTGCGACACCCATTTTCACCATTTAAATATTTTTTTGCCAGAGAAAATAAACAAGAGATGTGTTTGTCAGAAACACAATGCCCCCTATTGTGCTGCTTTGAAATAAAATTTCAATATATCATTTGGCAGGTTTAGAAATTATCTCCCTTTTAATGCTTGTTACTTCCCTTGGATTGCATTTGTTTACTTTAGAACATGACCTGACCTTTCACCACTCAAATTGTGCATCTTCATGAGATACACATGCATGCCAAATATCAAGTTGCTAACTTTAATATTCAAAAAGTTATTGCAAAAGTTTATCCAAGGTTAAAGTTTGTGACACACACAATGAATGACAGACAGAAAGACAGACAGGCCCACACAATAATCCCCCGATCTTTCGATCCGGGGGCATAAAAAGGGTGAACAAATGGGGTCTAAGGCTGACACGCGGTATCTTGGACATCGATATAAAAAACCCCAACTAGAGCTTTGTCACAGACGTGACGAATACCCCCAAAAGCCGCATTGACACAGACTATTTTGCATGTTGTCTTTACAAAAAACAGCGGACACAATGCTCAATGTTTAAAGGGCATTAAGAGACCCTGTGACCTAGTTTTCGACCCGGCATGGTCCATGTTTGAACTTGACCTACACATCATCTAGATACAACTTTTGTCCAAGTGTGTTAAAGATAGGATGAAAACAACTTAAATTAGAGAGCGGACAACATGCTAAATGTTTAAAATGCACCAAGTGACCCCATGACCAAGTTTTTTGCCCAGCATGACGCATATTCATACTTGACCTAGACATTATATAGATACAACTTCTGACCAAGTTTGGTGAAGATCGGATGAAAACTACTTGAATTAGAGAGCAGACAACATGCTGAATGTTTAAAATGCACCAAGTGACCCCGTGACCTAGCTTTTGACCCGGCATGACCCATATTCAAACTTGACCTAGACATCATCTAGATACAACTTCTGATCAAGTTTGGTGAAGATCGCATGAAAACTACTTAAATAAGGGAGCGGACACCATGCCCAATGTTTAAAACGCACCAAGTGACCTCGTGACCTAGTTTTTTAACTGTCATGACCCATATTCAAACGTGGCCTAGACAACATCTAGATACAACTTCTGACCAAGCTTGGTGAAGCTCCGATGAAAACTACTTGAATTAGAGAGCGGACACCATGCTCAATGTTTTAAACGCACTAAGTGACCACATGACCTAGTTTTTGACCCGCCATGACCCATATTCGAACTTGACCTAGACATCATCTAGATACAACATCTGACCAAGTTTGGTAAAGATCGGATGAAAACAACTTGAATTAGAGAGCGGACGCTTAATACAGACCGACAGACTGACAGACAAGCTCACTCCTAATACCCCCCTAAACTTCGTTTGTGGGGGTATAACAAGAGCACTGCATAACGGTTGCCAGGCTCGGCTACGGGTGCAGTTTTAAATAAATGAAAGCTTGTCAGAATTAATTTTTTTCGAGGTCACAGTGACCTTGACCTTTGACCAAGTGACCCCCAAATGGGTGTGGCGTGAAGAACTCATCAAGGTGCATACACATATAAAGTTTCAAAGTTAAAGGCAGAAGCAATTTGATTTTAGAGCAAATGTTTAGGTTTTAGCATGACGCGGACGGCGGACGATACAACGTGATGGCTATGAAATTTACATCGGGTTTTCTCCGATAATGCTGAGCTAATGAAATTCGGTCACAGTGTATATTGCTGACAATTTTTTTAATCTTAAATCAGTCATATAATCATGATCAGGAAATAAATTATATATATATTAATGTTACTGGTATAATATTTAAGTACACTACATTCTTTCAGGTGCGTTGAGTTAATTATATGGACACATACCGTAAAAATCCAGTCATAAGTCGAGATTTTTTTCCTAAAAAATTTGATTAAATTTACAGTCTCGACTTATGAGGTTGTCCATGATAAAATGATGACATTCTACCAAGATCGAATTTGTTTTTTTGACCTTTGACCTTGAAGGATGACCTTGACCTTTCACCACTCAAAATGTGCAGCTCCATGAGATACACATGCATGCCAAATATCAAGTTGCTATCTTGAATATTGCAAAAGTTATGACAAAGGTTAAAGTTTTGGTTAAAGTTTTGGGACACACACACATACAATGACAGACAGGCCAAAAACAATATACCCCTGATCTTTCGATCCGGGTGCATAAAAACTTGTTGAAATACGGAACACAAAATGTCGTCTTTTAACTGATACCAATTAATATAACCACAGTTTGTCGCAACATTTCTCTTGTTTTAATTTTTATTATTTAATCCAAAGTTTTCATGTAAGCAGGTGTTTTTTTAACAACTGAATGTTAAACAAAAGATCAAGTCATTTTTAAAGTCGAGCGAGAATTGGCAACCTGTGTGAATTGACAGTTTGACGTCATCAAAGGAAAGCCGCTTCCTGTCAAGAAGCCATAAAGCATCACCCTTCTCGCCGATAAATAAGATTCCTTTAATTTGTGAAGCGACATGTTTAACCAATAGCGAGTTTGTTATTCACTGGTAATTGTCCAATTATGTTTGAGCACGTTCTTAGCTCCGCCTTTGAAACTGTTATGTAGAACAAAGGTGGAGTTAGCGGTCTATTTGTTATGTCAATCATTGTAATAAAAACGTTTTTTACCAAGGAAGTAATCAATTGTTTTGATAGATTAAAAGTACAAAGATTTGATTACAGTGATCACAGTGTGTCATCGGATTATAAGTTTGTGGATTATTACTAGCGTGGACAATTAAGTGCAAACTTTATAATAATATTTATTAATTTGACTAACACATTTGATTTATGAAAATGCCTGGAAAAAGCAAACGCCATGCGTATTACAACGCGTTTAAAATACACCTGATAGAATTTGCAGAGCAATCAAATAATAATAGTGCTGATAAACGCGAGTTTGGTGTTTCGTATGTTGTTGTTGTGTAAATTACGATGTACATGTATGTGCGTTTTGGTTTCTTATGTTGTTATCTTTGTTATTATGTGGTTCATAATGATTGGCTTGTCTATATTTTTATATGTATTATTTTCGATTTCCTAAATATATATTGTATTGATTATATTAAACAAAGTACATAATACACGTGTCCTCTATGTCTACATCGCACAGTGCTATAATGATGTCATGGTATATGTATAGAATAAAAACTTCCCGTACATTTAAAATGGCGTCTGTTTATGAAATTGGACGGACAATTTCTGACTCGACTTATAACTTGGACATATTCACAATCTCTGATATTCATATCATTTTTTACCCCCCGACTTATGAGCAGGTAGACTTATGACTGAGTTTTTACGGTAGTTCTAACCCTGCATACTAAAAAAAAAGATTTCCTTAAAAAAAAAACCTGTTAACACAATGATGGGTGTTTTAGGAAAAGGACATCAGCTTTGAACATATTTGTTATATTCATATTTAAGAATGCTTTATATATATATGTAACAGTTGGCAACTCCAGACATTAGGTTTTATTAACCAGGTTTTCCGAAGGAAAAAACTGGTTATTAGATTGGCGAATGCGGGCGGGCTGGCTGGCTGGCGGGCGGGCGGAACAAGCTTGTCCGGGCCATAACTATGTCGTTCATTGTCAGATTTTAAACTCATTTGGCACATTTGTTCACCATCATTGGACGGTGTGACGCGCGAAATAATTATGTCGATATCTCCAAGGTCAAGGTCACACTTTGAGTTCAAAGGTCAAAAATGGCCATAAATGAGCTTGTCCTGGCCATAACTATGTCATTCATTTTGAGATTTTAAAATCATTTGCCACATTTGTTCACCATCATGGGGACGGTGTGTCGCACGAAAGAATCACGTCAATATCTCCAATGTCAAGGTCGCCACGACTAAAAATAGATTTTTTCAAAAACAAACTTACAAAGGGGGTTAATTTTGTTTGTTCATTTTAAAAGTTCAGTTTGAGTTTTCTCCCTTTATCAGATTTTTTTTTCACAATGAAAACCTGGTTTTGTGACAATTTTGTCCCTTGTTACAGAAATGATCTTGCCTCTTAAATAGCTTTTTGAAATGTTGTGAAATAAATTCAGATAAACAAATGGAAGTAATCTGAAAAAATATGACATACCTCACCAATATTTTGAGTGGAAACAACTGGTAGTAATTACAAAAAAGATTACCTCTCCTAGAATTTAAGAGAAAAATAAAAAATATAAATAATAACCAAGTTTTTCTCCCCTCGTTTTTATGAGAAAAAATATAATCATAATCATAATAACACAGATTACCTCCCCTACATTTTGAGAGAAGAAAGAAAATAATAATAACCCAGATTACCTCTGACACTAAGAATATGAGAGAAGAAAATACTATAAATTTACCTCACAATATACTTAACAATTTTCTATATATTTTTATGAAAAAGCTACAACTTAAAGCGAAAATAAATGCAATATTTTGCACATGGAGACCCCCATAACAATACCTCTTCTTCAAGGCCATTCTAAGCTGAATCGATAAATGCAATAAAAAAGATGTCATGTACAAACCAAGAAAGAACACAAATCAAAATTAACAGTTTTTGCACCTTTTTACGGCAATGTTTGAGTAGAATGTAACCTTTTTAAGTGCAGTGTTTTACTTAAGTATCCAACTTTATAATATTTCAGGAATTAAGCAGTGAACACCTTTTCATGCCCTATCACTAATTCCAAAAGATAAAAACAGAACAATAGTCCAAATGATAAAACATGCCTTTGAGTACACTTTGATATTTTTTTGAGAGTGCAGCCCTACATGACAGGATTATTTTGTATAATGTAACCTAAATAATAATAGCCAGTATTACCTCCCCTAGATCCTCTTCTTGGAAGGTGTCTCTGGTAGCTGGCTTCACAATGGTGGGCATGATGTTATCAAACTTGCTGGTATCGGCTCCTGGCTCCTCCAAAGTCTGAAGACATAAAGTCAGCAACATTTAAAGTGGGTTCCGAGCAGATGTGAAAGGCTTTGCCTAATTAATGTCCCTTTGGGAAAATGGGGCTTAATGAATGTGCTCAAGTGTCATCCAAGATTTATATGCACATGTACTTTTTTGTTTCGGGATCAATACAGAATGCATAAATGAGGCTTTAAAGATATGAAATATTAAGACAAGAGGGCCTGAAAGGCCCAAAGTCGCTCACCTGAGATAACAAGAGATTATTGGGACAAATCTTCTGACCAAGTGTCATGAAGATCAAAAATAAATGTGGCCTCTAGCTGTTTTTTTTTTGGATGAAATATTCGGCGTTAGTCGGCCCCATTCCCCCATCTTTAGAGTATATATTTTTCCCCAAAATATTTTTTAAATTCCCCTCTCGGAAGTGTTATTCAATTTTAATCAATACCTCATTTAAATACGTCTTTCGTTACGAATTTACTACAATTTTCCTGAACTGCATCCACATGTTTACTTTATTTTAGCCTTTACCGCAAACCGTACGTAGTTCACTATCACGACTTTCGCTTTACGACATCTACTGCAAACCATACGTATTCCAACATGTCGCACAACAACAAAAGCTATTGTTAAAAAAATTGAAAAATCTGGTTTAACTTAAAAATAAATTGATATTCTTTTCTAACAAGTACAACTTAAAAGTCAGTCATCTTCAAATGCCGGCAGTGAAACGCCAGAAACGTCCGGTCAAGAGAGTGTTGAAAGACTGTTTAGTTTGCTCAACCTGCTTTGCACCCCACAGAGAAACAGGCTTGGGGAAGCTACACTGAAGTCCCTGATCAGATTTTGTCTGCACACGGAGAGACTTGGTGAAGAGGAGGTCACCAGAATAATTGATAAATTCGCTGAAAAGCCCAGAAATGTTGAACTTTGAACATGAACATAACATGTTAATGAATAAAAGAGTTTGAATTATGTTTTTCTCCCTCTGTATGGTGAATTATAGTGTTAAAACTTGATTTTGTACTGTTACTAGCTAAGCATAGAAATTTCCCCCTTTTCCCCATTTACGCGCGAATTTTCCCCCTCTCAGGGGACCCGACCTCCTTCCCCCAAGCTGAAAAAAAAAACTGCCTCTAGAGTGTTAACAAGGTTTTACTATAGCCATATAAGGAAAAATGCCCCACCCCCAACCGGCATCATTTTTGAACTCGTCCAAGATATTATTGGGATGAATCTTCTGACCAAGTTTCAGGAAGATTGGACAATAAACGTAGCCTCTAGAGTGTTAACAAGATTTTACTATAGTCATATATAGCCATATAAGGAAAAATGCCCTTGGCAGCCATGTTTTTCAAGCAAAGGTTACCATTTCTGAACTCACCCAAGATATCATTGGGACAAATCTTCTGACCAAGTTTCATGAAGATCGGAAAATAAATGTGGCCTCTAGAGTGTTAACAAGGTTTTACTATAGCCATATAAGGAAAAATGCCTCGGCCCCTGGCGGCCATGTTTTATAACCAACCAGCATCATTTTCGAACTTGTTAAAGATATTATTGGGATGAATCTTCTGACCAAGTTTCATGAGAATCAGACAATAAATGTGACCTATAGAGTGTTCACAAGATTTTACTATAGCCATATAAGGAAAAATGCCCCAACCCCTTGGCAGCCATGTTTTTTAAGCAAACATAACCAATTTCGAACTCATCCAAGATATCATTGAGACCAATGTTCTGACCAAATTTCATGAAGATCGGAAAATAAATGTGGCCTCTGGAGTGTTCACAAGGCAAATGTTGATGGCGCACGATACACGACGGACAAAAGGCGATCACAAAAGCTCACCATGAGCACGTTGTGCTCAGGTGAGCTAAATACAAGCAAATTTGTTGAATTGATATCCCCCCCCCCCCAAATTAACTTTATTTATGGATCTGTGCAATCTTTTGATATACAGTATCATTTTTAAGTGTAGGGTATTAATTAACAGGAAAAAATTAAGTTTTTTATAAATTGCAATTCTTCTGATTAAAATCTAATTACCCATTAAGCTTTATGCTTAAATCTTGTAGCTAATTCGAGATATAGCCTTGAAAACTTATAAGACACAAAAAAACAAAGGGCAAATAACTCTTAGTTAAGAAAATGCAGGGTTTGGGTTCTTATACATAGCATTTTTCAAATTTGATTTCTACACACCCATGAAGTTTTATGATAAAAAGTTGTATTGTACACATATCTGAGATAAAGCCCTGAAAAGTTTCATCACAAAAACAACAAAAGGCAACTAGAGAGTTGTCACAGACATAACGAATATCCCCACATGCTGCATTGACACATAATATTTTGCATGTCGTCTTCACAAAAACAGCAGACACCATGCTCAATTTTTTTTAACGCACTAAGTGACCCCTTGACCTAGTTTTTGACCCAGAAAGGCCCATGTTCTAACTTGGCCTTAAGATCATCTCCATAAAACTTCTGACCAAGTTTGGTGAAGATCGGATGTAAACTACTTGAATTTGAGAGCAGACACCATGCTGAATGTTAAAAAACGCACTAAGTGACCCCGTGACTTAGTTTTCAGCCCGGAATGGCCCATGTTCAAACTTGTCCTAGAGATCATTAAGATAAAACTTGTGACCAAGTTTGGTGAGGATTGGATGAAAACTACTTGAATTAGAGAGCGGACAACATGGTGAGGTTTAAAACGCACTAAGATACCCCGTGACCTAGTTTTTGACCTGGCATGACCCATATTCAAACTTGACCTAGACATCATCTAGATACAACTTCTGACCAAGTTTGGTGAAGATTGGATGAAAACTACTTGAAAGAGAGCGGACAACATTGTGATGTTAAAAACGCACTTAGTGACCCCGTGACCTTGTTTTTGACCCGGCATGAGCCATATTCAAACTTGCCCTAGACATTATCAAGATACAACTTCTGACCAAGTTTGGTGAAGATCGGATAAAAACTACTTCAATTAGAGAGCGGACAACATGGTGAGGTTTAAAACACACTAAGTGACCCCGTGTCCTAGTTTTTGACCCGGCATGGCCCATGTTCGAACTTGACCTACACATCATCTAGTTACAACTTCTGACCAAGTGTGGTGAAGATTAGATTTAATCTACTGCAAATAGAGAGCAGACACCATGCTCAATGTGTAAAAGTACTAAAAGACCCTGTGACCTAGTTTTTTATCTGGCATGGCCTATGTTCGAACTTGGCCTTCAAATCATCTAGATAAAACTTCTGACCAAGTTTGGTGAAGATCGGATGAAAACTACTTGAATAAGAGAGAGGACACCATGCTGAATGTTAAAAAACGCACTAAGTGACCCCGTGACCTAGTTGTTGACCCGGCAAGGCCCATGTTCGAACTTGGCCTTAAGATCATCTAGATACAACTTCTGACCATGTGTGGTGAAGATCAGATGAAAACTACTTGAATCTGAGAGCAGACAACATGCTGAATGTTTAAAACGCACTAAGTGACCCCGTAACCTAGTTTTTGACCCAGCAAGGCCCATGTTTGAACTTGGCCTTAAGATCATCTAGATACAACTTCTGACCAAGTTTGGTGAAGATCAGATGAAAACTACTTGAATTAGAGAGCGGACAACATGCTGAATGTTTAAAACGCACTAAGTGACCCCATGACCTAGTTTTTGACCCCGCAAGGCCCATGTTCGAACTTGGCCTAGACATCATGTAGATACAACTTCTGACCAGGTTTGGTGAAGATCGGATGAAAACTACTTGAATTAGAGAGCGGACACTTAATACGGACCAACAGACAGACAGACAGACCGACCAACCAACAGACAGACAAGTTCACTCCTATATACCCCCCTAAACTTTGTTTGTGGGGGTATAATAACTCTTATTTAACAAGAGGGCCATTATGGCCCTGTATCGCTCCACTGCTGAAAAAAAGCTGAAACAAATATTCTCTTGCAAATACTTAAATATAGGCCCTATTTAAGCACATGTACACTTTTGTGACCCCCTGGGCTTGGTCAAATTTAACCCCAGGGGCATAATTTGAGCAAACTTTGTAGAGGACTACTCTATCTCACTACATGTACATACAAAATATGCTAACCCTAGGTCCTACAGTTAAGGACAAGAACATTTAAAAGTTTTCACAAAATAAGCAAGATATAAGCGTATATAATGTTCAATTTTGTAACCCGTGGGTCAGGGTCAAATTTGACCCAAAGGGCATAATTTGAACAAACTTGGTAGAGGACTATAAGATGTTACTGCATACTAAATTTGGTAGCCATAGTCTGAATGGTTTTCGACAAGAAGATTTTTAAAGTTTTCACAAAATAGGCGCTTTATAAGCGTTTATTCAATTTTGTGACCCCCAGGGCAGGGTCAAAGTTGACCCCAGAGGCATATATGAACTAATTTGGTAGAGGTTTATTAGATGTCACTACATACCAAATTTGGTAGTCCTAGGCCCAATGGTTATGGAAAAGAGTATTTTTAAAGTTTTCACAAAATAGGCCCCATATAGGGTCGTATGTTCAGTTTTGTGACCCCCAGGGCAGGGTCAAATTTGACCCAAGGGGCATAATTTGAAGAAATTTGGTAGAGGACTATTAGATGTCACTACATACCAAATTTGGTAGCCCTATGCCTTATGGTTAAGGACAAGAGAATTTTTAAAGTTTTCACAAAATAGGCCTTATATAAGCATATGTTCAATTTTGTGACCACTGGGGCAGGTTCAAATTTGACCCCATGGATAAAATTTGAACAAATTTGGTAGAGGGCTATAAGATGTCACTACATACCAAATTTGTTAGCCCTAAGCTGGATGGTTATGGACAAAAAGATTTTTTAAGTTTTCACAAAATAGGCCTTATATAAGCATATGTTCAATTTTGTGATCCCCCAGAGCAGGGTCAAATTTGACCCCAGGGGCATAATTTGAACAAACTTGGTAGAGAACTATAAGATTTTACTACGTACCAAATTTGGTAGCCCTAGGCCCTATGTTTATGGACAGGAAGATTTTTAGCCCTAGACCCAATGGTTATGGACAACAGGATTTGAAAGTTTTCACAAGATAAGACCTTTATAAGCATATATTCAATTTTGTGATCCCAGGGGCAGTTTCAAATTTGACCCCAGAACATAATTTGAACAAACTGAGAAGAGAACTATATCATATCACTACATACCAAATTTGGTAGCCCTAGGTCATACAGTTATGGACAGGAAGATTTTTAAGTTTTCACACAATAGGCCTTATATAAGCATATGTTCGATTTTGTGACCCTCGGGGCAGGTTCAAACTTGGCCCCAGGGGCATAATTTGAACAAACTTGGAAGAGGACTATAAGATGTCACTACATACCAAATTTGGTAGCCCGAGGCCCAATGTTTATGGACAAGAAGATTTGTAAAATTTTCAAAAAATAAGACCTTTATAAGCATATGTTCAATTTTGTGACCCCCCGGGCAGTTTCAAATTTGACCCCAGGGGCATAATTTGAACAAACTAAGAAGAGAACTATTACATGTCACTACATACCAAATTTGGTTGTCCTATGCCATACAGTTATGAACAATAATATTTTGAAAGTTTTCACAAAATAGGCCTTATATAAGCATATGTTCAATTTTGTGACCCCCGGGCAGGGTCAAACTTGACCCCAGGGGCATAATTTGAAAAAAAATTGGTAGAGGACTATAAGATGTAAGTACATACCAAATTTGGTAGCCTTAGGCCCAATGGTTATGGACAAGAGAATTTGGAAAATTTTCACAAAATAGACCCTATATAATCATTTGTTCAATTTTGTGACCCCCGGGGCAGGGTCAAATTTGACCCCCTGGGCAGGGTCAAATTTGACCCCAGGGGTATAATTTGAAGAAATTTGGTAGAGGACTATTAGATGTATCTACATACCAAATTTATTAGCCCTAGGCCCAATGGTTATGGACTAGAGAATTTTTGAAAGTTTTCACAAAATAGGCCTTATATAAGCATATGTTCAATTTTGTGACCCCTGGGGCAGGGTCAAATTTGACCCCAGGGGCATAATTTGAAGAAATTTGGTAGAGGACTATTAGATGTCTCTACATACTAAATTTGATAGCCCTAGGCCCTATGGTTATGGACGATAGATTTTGAAAGTTTTTACAAAATAGGCCTTTTATAAGCATATGTTCAATTTTGTGACCCCCGGGGCAGGGTCAAAATGACCCCAGGGCTATAATTTGAAGAAATTTGGTAGAGGACTATTAGATGTTTATACATACCAAATTTCATAGCCCTAGGCCCAATGGTTATGAACGAGAAAATTTTGATACTTTTCACAAAATAGGCCTTATATAAGCATATGTTCAATTTTGTGACCCCCGGGGCAGGGTCAAAATGACCCCAGGGCTATAATTTGAAGAAATTTGGTAGAGGACTATTAGATGTTTATACATACCAAATTTCATAGCCCTAGGCCCAATGGTTATGAACGAGAAAATTTTGATACTTTTCACAAAATAGGCCTTATATAAGCATATGTTCAATTTTATGACCCCCGGGGCAGGGTCAAATTTGACACCAGGGGCATAATTTGAAGAAATTTGGTAGAGGACTATTAGATGTCTCTACATACCAAATTTGATAGCCCTAGGCCCAATAGTTATGGATGATAAGATTTTGAATGTTTTCACAAAATAGGCCTTATATAAGCAAATTTTCATGTTGAAATCTTACATGTCATCTTAGGAACAGCCCTGAAAAGTTCCAAATACAAAAACAACAACAAAGGGCAATAACTCCTAATAAAGAAAGTGTAGGGTAGTGTTTTTTTGCATGGCACTTCTCCTCAATGATATCTATACACCTATAAAGTTACATGTTGATATCTTATATAGTTTTTGAGATATAGCCCTAAACAGTGACTGACTGACGGACAGACACAACCAATTCTACATCCCTCCGCCTTTTGCAGGGAATAACAAATCATAGAAGTGGATTATATATATATATGGGACATGCTCTAGAAAAAGGGAATTTAATTAATGTGGGTAAAGTGTCTTCCCCACAGGCTAATCAGGGAAGACTGTTTTGTTAGGAAAAATCAATTTAAGGCGGACTGTGCAGACTGCACAGGCTAATCTGGGATGACACTTGCATTAAACCACCTTTTCACATAACAAGGCTCATATACGTATATATATGTGTCTTGTTCTGAGCTTAATTCTTGTGCAGTCTGCACAGGCTAATCAGGGACGACACTTTCCGCTTGAATGGTATTTTTAGTTTCAAGGAAGTCCTTCCTTACCGAAATCGTCTGAAAATAAATTAATTCTTTGCTAACAAGCAAAAAAGTGACAACAAACATTACAACAAACACCAAATGCAGAAGGAGGTCCGCTTTTATCGAATTAACATAAAGGAAACGTAAGTATGTAAATCACATTAGTCAAACATGAAATTCCCCGACAACACTTCTTGATTTTCCGACATTTTTCCAACACAATATCAAACTTTAAACAAATATATTGAACCACAACGTGCGTTGTCTCCTGTAAGCGGGCCTTGAATGACGCTATACCTGCCAAAACTCACGAAAATCCCGTGCATTAGTAAACACGCATGTTTATTGAACTGTGACAAAAGAATAGCAAATATATGTACCCATTTAGTAGAGTTGAACATGATGACATCCATAGGGTCCCCAGAGATCTCCCCGTCAATGATGGTCAGTGAGTGACAGGTTGCCATGCCGATCAGCAGTTCCTCACGCTCTAGATGACTGGGGTCACTGACACTGGGCTGGAAACTGGAAAAATACAGAGTTGAATCAGTTTGACCCCTGATTATGCATTTTGACGCATTGTTTGGCCTTTTGAAAATCACATTTAATTTAAGACCTTTCTTACAAGGATGAAGGGATCAAGTTTTAAAGCTTTCATTTCAAATGGCTTGGGTCACTGACACTGGGCTGGAAACTGGAAACACAAAGTTGTATTGGCTTAACCTTTTCCCGCTCAGAACCAAAGTTAAAATAGCCATATGCAAAAAGCATAAAACTGACAGGCTGTTCAGTATCTTAGGTTTGAAAATTAAGCCTTTAAAACTTGAATAAATCAAAATCATTGACACTGTGCTGAAAACTGTAAAACACATAGTAGTATCAACTTTACCCTTTTTTCACTCAGATACCTCATACACACACTTGGACACATTTGTTATCCCTTAAAAAATTAAATTAAATTGAAGACCTTTCTTACTAGATTCAAATGTAAAGCCTTCATTTCCAACCCTCAGATATTGATGAACAACAGGAAACAGCATAAAATCTAAAGAGACTGTGAGTAATACACAGGCCTTTCTGACTTATTGCTGGTTACATTTAGGCTTTTCTGACTTATTGCTGGTTTTATTTAGGCTTTTTCAAGCAGGGGTTAACCCTTTAATACCAACATACGTATTTTCACGCATTTGTAGTCCTTTAGACAGTTATATTTGTTTTAAAGGTTTAATTTCCAACCATTAGTCACTGATGAGCAGCAAAGAGCATAAAACCTGAACAGACTGAGAGTTATCGCATGCTGTTATGGTTTTATGCTGTTTGCACATGGCCATTTTCATTTTGCTTCTGAGTGGGAAAGGTTTTAGGCGAGTATGGCATACTGCGGATGTTTATGTAATTCTGCACATGCTTTGCTTGACTAATTTGGTATGGATGACCATACATTGGTAGGGACTCTGTAAGAGAAAACATGTGTGTACCTGACCCTCGTTTAGTAGAATGTACATACTATTTTTGGTTTCAGCCGAAGATGTTTACGCAAATTTGGTATATATAAAGTTTGTACCCCAAAATAGTACTATTCACTATCAGTTTTTACTATTTTCCCCAGTAATTTGTTATTTAAAGTGAATAGAAAATTTACAAGTTTTCTATAACCTACACTACTTTTCTGGCTGGTACCATAACCATTCCCAAAGTGTTAAGAATAAACACTGAATGTGATGTTTTTTTGGCAATCTTAATGCATGTGTAGAAACATATTCACTTTACATGCCTCTTGATGAAGAAATAATATTTTATAATAATTTAACCACAACTTAGTCACAATATGAACAATGATAAAAACAATGTCAGTTGAGGTCAATACAGTCAACCTCGTATTAAGAGACCACAAAAGGGAGTAACCCCAAAGTGGTCTTTTAATAAAATGGTCTTATAAAAAAAAAGACAAATTCATAGACTGATTCTTTGACACCACTTTCTTGTTTATCATTCAAATTATATAAAATAATCCAGATATAAGTGTAGCTGGACATTTTATTACCTTGCAATTTAATAATTAGTAATAATCACACAAAACACAGTTGCCTTTATTGACGATTAATGTGTTTTAAGAATTTTGTCAACACAAACATTCGCCATTTTATGGAAATGTACAGGAAGTTGATATATCGGAACTACTTGGCCATTTGCAGAAAGCTGAGACAAATGTATTAATTGTTTCAAAGCTTATGCCTAGTAATTACAATTGCAAATAATTGGTACTGAACATGCCTGAACCACGTGTTAAATATCAGCGCATTTAATCATTAACCTTTGTGCTCAGAGGCGGAGCTTTGCACATGCTTTAACGCGGTTGGTTTAGCGTGTTGAGTCAGACAATTTTATTTGTCAGAACGTGTGGTTTTGACAGGAAGCGGCTTTCCTTAGATTACGTCAAACTTACAATAAGTTGGCAATCAACTATGTCTCTAAACGATCAATAGATTTTCAGATTTTACTACAACATGGTCGCTTAATCCAATATTTAGACATAAAAATACTATTAGCAGTTGCTGATGGCGTAAGACAAAAGTCGCTTAATACAATGTCAAATCAGAGTGTACACACTTTGGGGTAATTCAAACAGGTTGCATAAGACAAAGGTCGCTTAATTCAAGTAGGGGCATCTACAAGATTGGCTGTACAGCAATCAAAAGGATGTTATAGATACAATGCCAGCTTGCCTTTTACACATACATACCTGCCATTTTTGACTGGAAGAACTCTCCCCAGATCCATTCCGTCCTCTGTGAGAGTTCCAGTCTGTAAAATAAAGTTTACATCACCCAAAAGAATACAATCATTTTGGGAAAAACAAACTTAAAGACGGAATACTTGACGAGGAACAAAAGTTATCACATGATTTGAGTACATAAATTTCTACCAAACTTAAAAGCTATTATTTTTGTCAATTAACAGACATCTGATGGGGAATTATTCATTTAACGGTAAATTAACTATCATAGGTTGATGTGGCCTTATGGATAAGGTGTCCGCATAGTGACCCATATGTCATGGGTTAAATCCCTGCTGAGACAGGGTTCTTTAGATCTCCCATAAAGACATCAAGGACTGGTTCTACCCATGACACAGACTCAAGAACGTCTATATAAGCCGTAGTCTTTTGATACAGTTGAGATAACAAACATAAGTTTTAACTAAACCAAGAATCAAGACTTCTATTTCATACAAATAAACTTACTTTGTCAAAACAAAACAGGTTAAGGCGTCCACAGAAGTTGATTCTGGGTGGGCTGATACAGAAGATCTGTTTCTTCTTCAGTCGACTCTGTGCATACACTGTTCCAACTGTCATGGCTGCCGGCAAGGCAGGGGGGACAATTATGGTGATCACATCAAGAACTCGAATGATGATTTTCTCTGGAGATGCCTGTTTATACAAAGTAATGCAGTGCTGTTTTTTCTCCACCAATTTGGGAATGGGACCTTTTGAATAAGGAAAAAAGCCTATTTTTTCACTAAAATTGGGACATTGTTGTTCATTTTTATAAAAAAAATCATGAAATTGAGATTACATGTTTTTAATATTACATTTACTACATTTAAAATTGTTAAGCTGGATAGGGCAATGAACTAAATATAAAAATTATTTTTTTGAAATATATATTTTTTTATTTTTTTATCTGACAGAGGTAAATATTTTAATTTTTTTTCTGACGGAAGTGGTTGCTAGTCATTTGGGATGATATATAATTTTTAAGATTAGGTATGGGATTATAATAAAAGCCCTATATTTAACAAAAACAACAATACTGTCTACTGAAAACAACATTACAGAGAAAAACATGTCATTACAGTTGTTTTCTAGTCTAACATCAACAAAAACTTAGCTTTATGTGTGTACGTTAAATGTCATCCCAGGTTAGGCTCTGCAGTCTGCTTATCTGGGACAAAACTTTACCAGCATGCATTAAGCCCTATTTTCCCAGAGCCCAGCCCTTAAAAATTGTTGCAAATAAGTCGAGAAACAACATTTATCATAACTTTTTTCCGGATAATGATAACGTTCCTTTTCATAATACTCATAGGAAATCATAAAGTAAAACTAGCAAAATCTTAAAAAGCCATCTCAAAATAGAGTTGAATATTTAAGCGTGATGCTAAATGCTAGATGCGAGACAACTACAAAATACAGCCCCAGAATTGTTTTACATACATGAAGTTCAATGTGCGTGTAGACACTGTAGCCCATTCCAATCAGAGCCACCAGAGCCAGGAACATCACAAAACGGAAGGCATCCCGGTAAAACTTGAACCCCAGGGGCTTGGGATACAGGATCCCCCGCACAAGTTCACCCTTGGCTGTGCTGAATCCTGGATGAAATCAAATGTTTGTTCTTGTTCATTAAGTTTCTTTGCTGTTTTCACATACATAAAGCCAAAAGCGGACGTTTGCCTTACTTGAGCGAGAGTTTTCACATACATAAAGCCAAAAGCGGACATTTGCCTTACTTGAGCGAGAGTTTTCACATACTTAAAGCCACAATCTTACATTTGCCTTACTTGAGCGAGAGTTTTCACATACTTAAAGCCAAAATCTGACATTTTCCTTACTTGAGCGTGAGGAAGTGAATGTATGGCCATAAAAGGATTTCATGACAAGTTAAGTGACCGGGTCTAGGATCAAACCAGCGATCTTTGTATATATAGTATAGCACTCAACCAACAAACTAGCCGGTCCTTCAAAAAAATATCGTCCATAGATATTAGTTGATGCAGCATGAACAGCTGATCACTTTACAATTAACAATTGTTTAAAGATAAAGATATGTAGACTCAGCAAAACAAGAAAAGTTTGACAACATTGAATGAACATATTATTAACATTAAATATATTTAACAAGATTCTGTATGTTATAGTGTCTATATTATGAATCTAATAAGAAAAGCTGGTAGATTTGAACTAGTAGAACAAGTTTGGCAAAAAGCACATGCATCTAAACGTGTGCAACTCTAACTTTACAGTGACAATTTTGACCATAATTTTAAACAGTTATTTTTTTTATCAAGTTCACTTAAAAAACAAGCGATGTGTTAGTGAAACACTATGTCCCCATATATATGACCTTTTACCTTGAAGGATGACCTTGACTTTGACATTTCACCAATCAAAATGTGCAGCTCCATAAGATACACATGCATGCCAAATATCGAGTTGCTAGCTTCAATATTGAAAAAGTATACATTTAATGAGTGATTTTGATCCATATATTTTACCTTTGACCTTGAAGGATGACCTTGACCTTTCACAGCTCAACATGTGCAGCTCCATGAGATACACATGCATGCCAAATATGAAGTTGCTATCTTCAATATTGCAAAAGTTATGGCAAATGTTAAAGTTGGGGCAAACAAACAAACCAACAAACAAACCAACAGACAGGGCAAAAACAAAATGTCCCCCACTATAGTGGTGGGTGACATAAAAACTCATATTGCTATCCATAGAAAAAATGTTATGATTGCTTCTATTATTCAGTGATCAAAGTGTATTAAAGCTAACCTGTGCGCACAACGACAGCCAGGACTTTACAGCCTCCGTAATATCGCGTCTGGATGACACGAGTCCCCGCAAATATGGTGCTGCGGTTGTGATTCTGTGGTGAGTAGACCTCGCTGGCCTCTCCTACCACAATGGAGGTCTTGGTCACTGGAAGGCTCTCACCTGGACGAATAGGAGCACATGAGTCTGGTGAGAAAATGGGTTTAATGTGCGTTAAGTGAAGTACAAGATTAGCATGTGTAGTATTCCTAGACATCAAACAGTTGTACTGTTTTTGTCCAAGGGCTGACTGACTTTTGCGGACACTGCATGTTCCAAAAGGCTGACCCCCTACCAGTTAACATACTTTCCTTCACTATGACACTGCCCTCTATATATTGCAGCAATATATTTCTTAGTTTAAAGAAACAACTCCAGCCAAAAAAAAAACTATATGAAAAAAACTATAAAATTAACTATATGAAGAAATATGTATGATAAGAAAACACAGACCATAGTTATCACTAAAAGAGACTGCATGTGCTCTGACTCCTACCTGTCAAAATGCTTTCGTTCACAATGACAGTGCTCCCTAGAAGCACAGCATCCTACCTGTCAACATGCTTTCGTTCACAATGACAGTGCCCCCTAGCAGCACGGCATCACACGTCATGACGCAGCCCTTGGGTGGTATCACGATCACATCACCGGGAACCAGGTCAGTAACATGCACCGGCTCATAGCAACCATCACCCCTGGCAACAGTGATTGTCATCGCATCCACCTTCACCATGTTGTGTAGAGTGATCATTTGCTGCAAACAAAATCAAACAACCCTTTTAGAGCAAAATGTCAAGGTTTTAGCACCCTGCGGACAGCGGTATAACTTTGTTTTTCATTGTATTGCAGATTTAGCCTCTTTTCCTGTAAATTCATCCACTTTACACACGGTGCCTATACCACATGACTTTTTAAGATCTGTGTTGGGAGAATAAAGCACGACCCAGTTAACATTTTTAAGGATCTCTTTTTAAATATTTCATCATTTTTAATGGGATAAAGTGGAGAGCCCGCTCATTCGTAAGAGTTTTATATAGTTATCATGATCTTTTTAAACAAATAAGTATTTTTCAGTAAAGTGCTTTTGACCGGTCAGAAAATTGTCGAATCAGTGTGGGGACTTCATATTACAAACGCGCAGTTGCACTTTACTAAAAAAATACTTATTTTGTTTTAAAAGATCACGATACCTATAGAAAACTCTCACAAACTAGAGCATTGTCACAGACGTGACTAATACCCCCACATTTCGCATTGACACATAATATTTTGCAAGTTGTCTTTACAAAAAACAACGGACACCATGCTTGATGTTTAAAACGCACTAAGTGACCCCGTGACCTAGTTTTTGACCCACCATGGCCCATGCTCGAACTTGATCTACACATCATCTAGATACAACTTTTGACCAAGTTTGGTGAAGCTCTGATGAAAACTACTTGAATTAGAGAGCGGACACCATGCTCATTGTTTAAAACGCACTAAGTGACCCCGTTACCTAGTTTTTGACCCGGCAAGGCCCATGTTCAAACTTGACCTACAAATCATCTAGATACAACTTCTGACCAAGTTTGGTGAAGATCGGATGAAAACTACTTGAATTAGAGAGCTGACAACATGCTGAATGTTTAAAACGCACTAAGTGACCCCATGACCTAGTTTTTTACCCGGCAAGGCCCATGTTCGAACTTGGCCTAGACATCATGTAGATACAACTTCTGACCAAGTTTGGTGAAGATAGGATAAAAACTACTTCAATTAGAGCGGACACTTAATACGGACCGACAGACAGACAGACCGACCGGCCGACAAGTTCACTCCTATATACCCCCCTAAACTTCGTTTGTGGGGGTATAATTAGCGACTCTCCACTTTATCCCATTAAAATGGTGAGATATTTCAAAAGACATTATTAAAAATGTTAACTTTTATTTGCACAAAATTGGGAACCCAATACACATCTACATCACTTAAATGGGGAGGCGGAAAACGACAACGGGCGAGGCATGGTATGGTATTGCGCAAGGGGGGGTTAGAGGGTTAGGGTTAGTGTTAGGGGTAGGGTTAGGGTTTGGGTTAGCCTAAACCCAACCCTAACCCTAACCCGACCCCTAAACCTAACCCTTACCCTAACCCTTTTTTGGGGTTATCACCCCTGACCATGCCTCGCCCGTTGTAGTTTTCCGCCTCCCCACTTAAATGACACAATATATTTTCAAAGGTGAACATTCTATATTCGGGATTGATGTTTAACATCTAGCCTATGTTTTGAGCCACACTTTGGAAAAACAGGATTTAATGCATGCGTGTAAAGTGTCGTCCCAGATTAGCCTGTGCAGTTGCACAGGTTCATCTGGGACCAATTCTTTCTCCCTTAACTGGTTTTTCAATAACAAAAGACTTCCTTTATAGAAATAATACTGTTTTTATAATACTGTTACTGCTTGTAATGTACCTTTTTAGTCTCATAGAGAGACACAATGATGGAGACGGATGAAATGACAAGAATGCAGGCCGCATATGCATAGTACTGGTCAGTGGCCCACAGGACGATACTGAATATCTGGAAGATGTAGAACGGGTTCAGCACCTGCAAATAGAACACGAGTTATCTGACATTAATGAAGTGATGTAGCTAAAGCCTTTAACTTTTAAAATATGTAGCCTCTCTTCCATTTGTGTGCCATATTTTTTCATATGTGGCCCCTCCTCCGTTTGTAAGCCCCATTTTTTATAGATATAATAATCTTCCATGTTTATGCCCCATTTTTTTAATATGTGGCCCACCCACTACCATTTTTAGGATCCAATGTTTTAATATATGCCCCATGCTCCTATAAATACAGACACTCGTAAAATATTTTGTTTGCTGTTGATAATTATAGATAAACATACAGGATTACTGTGTATAAGCATAAACTTTGTTTAATTTAATGTTTATTTTATTTGTTATAATAAGGAATGTACCTCATGGAATATAGATCAAATGAGCTCTTAAAAGTGCACTGACACAATTAAGTCAATTACAATTTACAAAATGTACTGTCTCACAAATTTTCACGAAACAGGTCACATTGCCTCTTTTTAAGCATCTTCTGCCATTCTTTAATCTGGTTAAATCCATATGAATATGATCATTTATTGTTACACATATATAGAGGATAACAAACGATCTTACACCAACATGAACACATTTTCTGTTTCTTTTATGCCCCTTTTTCAATAAAATGTTTAACAGCTGTTCCCTTTTGCTGAAAAGTTACCCTTTCTACCTGTGGCGCACCTCAATACATTTCAAAACACAAAATGACATCATTAGTGTGACGAAATGACGTCATTATACCAGCAGAATTTTCCAATTAAACTGTTTTACAATGTAAACTAGAGGGCCATGAATCGCTCACCTGACTAACCAAATACAATCCCAACCCAGATTTCATCAAGATAAACATTCTGACCAAATTTCATAAAGATTAGATGAAAACTGTGACCTCTATTGTCTACACAAGGTTTTTCTATTATTTGACACAGTGACCTAGTTTTTGACCCCAGTTTTTGACCCAAATACAATCCCAACCGAGATTTCATCAAGATAAAAATTCTGACCAAATTTCATAAAGATTTCATACTTACTTGTCACCAAAAACGGTTACCTTTATAGGGCCACTTAAGAATTATGAGGTAAAACAATGAAATTTACAGTTAAAAATTAAACAAAGCAAAGAGGTTTCTATATAACTAAGATAACAAGTAAGTACAATATGTTCAAAACTGCAAGCATTTATTAATAAGTAAAATACATGACGCCACCCTGGGGGGTTTAAAAGAAGGGGAGTATTGGAAGTGTAGGCTGGTGTGGACGGTATGAGCCAGCATGGGTACAAATGAATAAATGAATACATGGGAGGTAATTGTGGTGGAGAAGTTGTATGAAGGTTGTATTAAGGTTGTGTCCCCTAGACCAGAGAAAGTGCACGGTAAATAGAAATTATAAATGGAGAAACATAGCTAAAAAATAAATAAATGATATTGAAATACTGAAGTTATCCTGTAAAAGGAATTGGTCAAAAAGGTGCCAAATCACATTAAAATGCAGAGAAAAACCACAAGATGCCCTCATAAAGATTGGATGAAAACTGCAACCTCTAATGTCTACACAAGGTTTTTCTATTATCAGGGGTGTGATTGAGGCAAAGTCAAAGGGGTGGAAAATTCTGTCAACTGATTTTGATTATGCGAATGGCGCGCATAACGCAATGACAAACCTTAAAACAGACATTAAAATTAATAACTTCTTGAACTTCATTACAATATTTCTTTATAAAAACCTGTTAAACTTCACATTTAACATACTGAGGATGCAAAGTAAACAGTAGTAAGTATTTATTGTGATCAATAGCAGCAGTTTTTCAATGTATTGAATAACAGTTAATGGATTTGATATAAACAAACACACTTGAGTGTTCTTCTTGTGTGAATGATGTAATAAACTGAGTTAAATTAATATATTTAATTTGTTTACCATTCAATATCTTGCATTTCACATCTTCAGTTCACTCAGTTCAGTGCTATTTCAGTTAACTGAACAGCATGACAAACATAATAAAGCAGGATATGCATATGAATCTGATTAAACACAGACCCACTAACCTATGCATCAAATCTAGTTTGTCAGCATGCCTGTTTGTCTATTTCCATGTTCAAATGATATTCTTATGAATTGTTTTACTTCGCGAGTAGACTAAACTCCAATTTGCAAACACTGGTTTCCGTGATACAAATTCACTGAGCACATTACTGAACAAAATATCTGTTGCTTGTATCTAAAACGTAGTCTTTTTCGTTGAAAAACACATTTCATTATTCCTATCAGACTAGGTGATGTCAGTTGTTTATTCGATTGCTATTTGTCATTTCAATAATCTTAATTTTCGCTTCACAACGGCGCCATTTGCAAACAAATCAGCTAAGAAATACCAAACACATTTTAAGAAAACCATTTTAATTGGAAGATTGGGAAACGATAGCCAATTATATCGCTCGTTTTAAAAATGCTTAGTCAGAATCTACCAGTGTAAAATGCGGAGATTTCGCAGGCCGCGGATATTTTGGGCCGCTTATGAAATACCTCCACGGAATCGGTGGTAGCCCCTCTCCCCCACATTTTTCTAAAACGAATTTATGTGAATCTCAGAAGTAACCCCCGGGACAACCCGATCCGCGGAAATCCGCGGAAAAATCACATCCCTGATTATTTGACTTATTATGTGACCTAGTTTTTGACTTAGTGACCTAGTTTTTGACCCCAGATGACCCAAATACAATCCCAACCCAGATTTCATCAAGATAAACATTCTGACCAAATTTCATAAAGATTAGATGAAAACTGTGACCTTTACTGTCTACACAATTAAATTGTTGACGGACGCACACACGCACACACATACGGACGCCGGACATCACATGGTCACATAAGCTCACCATCTCACTTTGTGACAGGTGAGCTAATAAACGGTGAAAAAGCTTAAAATAAAAAGAAAATAGATTCGGTGGTATGTCAATTTTATTTCACTAGTGATCATAGAAAAAATATATATAATTATTTATGATAATCTAAAACAAGAGGGCCATGGGCGCTAAGGCTCTCACCTGAGACCCAAAGGAACTAAACTATTCTGGGAAGGTGGAGTTCAAAATAATAAAAGTACTTCATACAGACGGGCATACATACTTAACTTGCGCTTGATAGTTTGATTATTTAGTGTAAAATCTTCAAAAGAGGACGAGTGCTGAGCAGACAGGCGGTAGTACAGACTTAGTGTACTCTATTATTAAAATACGTTTTCACTGTTTTTCCATTCAAAGTTATTTAGAACAATGATACTCTGATTTTCAAGTAATACTGCATTTCACATATCATACATGACGTATGTCTGTATATAAAATTAATTAGAATAATGGTATTTCTGACTTTCACATAATACTGTATTTCACATATCCTCCATGAAGGCCTACATGACTTTTGTATATCAATCTGTATTTATGATTAAAAATGAAATTTCATACTTCATTTAAGAGTTAATGTTTGTTAATTATTCACATTTGTAAGTGTTGTTTGTAAACAATTCCTCTACGCTTCTACTCTTTATTTACAACCAATGCAAAACTAAAATGCATTTTAATTGTGAAATTTATTCTCAAATACAAGCTGCATTTAATATCATAAGTATCGCAAATAGTTGGTTTTAAGTACATTTTCTCTATCTCTTTAATTCTTGAACAAAGTATATCTGTGATATGATATGTGTACATGTAGACAGGATAGTTTTTTGTCAATAAATGTTCAACAGTAAAGTTGGAGAATATTTCAATCTATTTTTTATTGATCAATATAATTGAATTTTGACAACAGTTGTTGCCTAAGCTGTAAAGGATATTTTTACGTACATATCTTTACTTTTTCTTCTTGATATTCATAATATACACTGGGATTTTGTGATAGTTATAAGTTAAATAATAGCCATATTGAGTAAGTTCAATCAGGCATCAATGTACTTAAAGCTAAGAAATATTAAATATCACGCCCATTAAATTTATATATATTGTATATACCTTTTTTTGGAAATATATAAGTACATAATTTTGCTATTTCAAGAGCTTGCTTCAATGTTGTAATCTGTTCTTTTTATGCAGTCAGCATGCTGATTTTTATACGAAAATAAATGCCAGACATATGTATTTATGTGTTTATCTCTATATTGATACCACTGTATAGCAATTGCTGTTCCATGCTGTTCACTGCAAAGGGCTGTAAACAAGGGGTTAGGCATCAAGCAACTGTCAGAGATAATGAGGTACCTGCTGTGGCTAATGGTTATTTCATTGGTCTGCAGTCCTTAAGATAACATGCAACAAAATGAGTGAAAAGTGGCCAGCACAGGAATTTGGGGCCTGACTAAACTGTAATATACAGTTGTTTCTCCCCTAAGTAATTTTCTGTGAAATCAATATTACTACTTAAAATTTTGAGATTATTTAATAAAGGGTTTTCAGATGGCAAAAATACGTTTGTTGCACTTAATCCCCAACCAATCATCAACATAATAATCCTCTGTTATTATGGCCATGTTTTTCAAATGTTCACGACTTATAATTTTCAAACTCGTCCGAGGTATCCACATAACCAATGTTTTGACCAAATTTCATGATGATTAGGCAAAAAATGTGACTTCTAGAGTGTTAACAAGCTTTTTTACTATATAGATACAAGCGACCCCCCCCCCCCGCAGCCATGTTTTTTTTTACCGATCTGAACCATTTTCAAACTCAACCGTCGTATCCAGGAAACAAATGTTCTGACCAAATTTCATGAAGATTGGACCAAAAATGTGACTTCTAGAGTGTTCAAATGTTTTCACTATATACACTTATAGAGAAAACTGCCCCGCCGCCTAGCAGCCATTTTTTTTCACCGATCTGGACCATTTTCGAACTCATTCGAGATATCAATAAAACCAATGTTTTGACCAAGATTCATGATGATTGGGCAAAAATTGTGACTTCTAGAGTGTTCACAAGGTTTCTATAAAGCCCTATAAGGAATACTGCCCCGCCCCTGGTGGCCATGTTTTTCAACAGACCGTAACAATTTTTGAACTCAACCAACATATCATTAAGACAAACATTTTGGCAAAATTTACATGAAGATTGGGCATCAAATGTGACTTCTACAGTGTTCACAAGGTTTTTCTATTTTTTTACCTAATGACCTAGTTTTTGACCCAGCATGACCCAGTTTCGAACTCAGTCGAGGTATCATCGGGACAAATACTCTGGCCAAGTTTCACGAAGATCGGATAAAAAATGTGGCCTCTAGAGTGTTCATAAGGTAAAATGTTGACAACGCATGATGGACACACACGGGACGACGGACAAAAGGCAACTCAAAAGCTCACCATGAGCAAGTTGTGCTCAGGTGAGCTAAAAACAAATGTTCAGACCAAGTGTCATGACGATTGGACAATAAATGTGACTCCTAGAGTCTTAACAAGGTATAACTATAGCCATATAAGCAAAACTGCCCTGCCCCCTGGCCACCATGTTTTTTTACCGATCCAAAGCATTTTCAAACTCAACCGTCGAATCCAAACAAATGTTCTGACCAAATTTCATAAAGATTGGACCAAAAATGAGACTTCTAGAGCGTTCACATGTTTTCACTATATACATATAGAGAAAACTGCCCTGCCCCCTGGCGGCCATGTTTTTTCATTGATCTGGACCATTTTTGAACTAGTCCGAGATATCAACGAAACCAATGTTTTGACCAAGTTTCATGATGATTGGGCCAAAATTGTGACTTCTAGAGTGTTCACAAGGTTTCTCTATAGCCATATAAGGAATACTGCCTTGCCCCCTGGCGGCCATGTTTTTTAATGGACCGAAACCATTTTTTAACTCAACCAACATATAATTAAGACAAACATTTTGACAAAGTTACATGAAGATTGGGCATCAAATGTGACTTCTACAGTGTTCACAAGGTTTTTCTTTTTTTTGACTTAGTGACCTAGTTTTTGACCCCGTTTCAAACTCGGTCGAGGTATCATTGGGACAAATGTTCTGACCAAGTTTGATGAAGATCAGACAATAAATGTGGCCTCTAGAGTGTTCACATGGCAAATGTTGACGACGGACGCGCGAAACGACGGGCGACCGACGACGGACAAAAGACATCACAATAGCTCACCATGAGCACGTTGTGCTCAGGTGAGCTAAAAAGAACTAGGAGTTCCAAAAATTTGTTCTTTTTACCGGTGAAAAGAACAATTTGTATATTTTCACTGCTGTTATTTCACTGCAGAAATGTCATATTTAATCATTAGGTATAAAAGAAACTCTTGTCATACCTCTTCAATGAGCAGTCTCCAGTAGGACTTGACCTCGACCTCGATGGAGTTAGACCCGTACAGCATGCGTCTGTGGGCCTGTTGCCTTGACGATAGACCCTTGTACTGCTCCAGGGTGGCCAGACGAGTGTGTGTAGACAAATCACTGGAAATTGCATGGACATTATATATGTGACTATAATAGTATTTTTTCACATGAACATTTCCAGGCTTGTGAGGTTTGGGGCTTCATTAAATCGGTTTAAACCCTATTTGCATATGAAATGAAGTCTTTCACACTTAAATCTATTGAGAAAGATCCTTAATTTAATTAGATTTCTCCAAGGGACTACAAGTGCGTCGAAATGCGTATCTCAACAGTAGAGGGTTAAGAGAAGAAAATCTGCTAAAACATAATTCAATCTTACAGCAGTTTGGAGTATGATTTATCCTGGTTGGACCACAGGTATCTCACATGCTGGTGTTCAAAGTATAGAACCACTGGCTCCATCTGAAATGTAGGATACCTGATGATCAATATTTTTTATATGAGTTGTGCTCTGTGAAAAGGGGGTTTAATGCATGTGCATAAACAGTCGTCCCAGATTAGCCTGTTTAAAGAAAAAGCACGATGAAAGCGGAAAGTGTCTTCCCTGATAAGTCTGTGAAGACAGCACAAGCTAATCTGGGACAAGACATTATGCACATGTATTAATCCCCTGTTTCACAGAGCAATGCCTATATAAATTGGTATACAATTAAGCCAAGTAAGGAGAAAATCATGGGTCTTATGCCATATGCGGCCAGCATAGATCCAGACAAACCTTTGCAATTGTGCAGTATGGTCAGGAGCTTCATGTATGCTGTCCGCTGTGAAGTCACACAATGTTTTGTGCTCCAGGAGTTACATGTATGCTGTCCGCTGTGAAGTCACACAATGTTTTGTGCTCCAGGAGCTACATGTATGCTGTCCGCTGTGAAGTCACACAATGTTTTGTGCTCCAGGAGGTACATTTATGCTGTCCGCTGTGAAGTCACACAATGTTTTGTGCTCCAGGAGCTACATGTATGCTGTCCGCTGTGATGTCACACAATGTTTTGTGCTCCAGGAGCTACATGTATGCTGTCCGCTGTGAAGTCACACAATATTTTGTGCTCCAGGAGCTACATGTATGCTGTCCGCTGTGAAGTCACACAATGTTTTGTGCTCCAGGAGCTACATGTATGCTGTCCGCTGTGAAGTCACACAATGTTTTGTGCTCCAGGAGCTACATGTATGCTGTCCGCTGTGAAGTCACACAATGTTTTGTGCTCCAGGAGCTACATGTATGCTGTCCGCTGTGAAGTCACACAATGTTTTGTGCTCCAGGAGCTTTATGTTTGCTGTCCGCTGTGAAGTCACACAATGTTTTGTGCTCCAGGAGCTACATATATGCTGTCTGCTGTGAAGTCACACAATGTTTTGTGCTCCAGGAGCTACATGTATGCTGTCCGCTGTGAAGTCACACAATGTTTTGTGCTCCAGGAGCTACATGTATGCTGTCCGCTGTGAAGTCACACAATGTTTTGTGCTCCAGGAGCTACATGTATGCTGTCCGCTGTGAAGTCACACAATGTTTTGTGCTCCAGGAGCTACATGTATGCTGTCCGCTGTGAAGTCACACAATGTTTTGTGCTGTCCGCTGTGAAGTCACACAATGTTTTGTGCTTTCCGCTGTGAAGTCACACAATGTTTTGTGCTCTCATTTGTGGACAGAGTAGCTTCTTACCCGATTGTTCAGATGCTATAGCGGTGTGGCTCTAGCCAGTAACTGTACATATTAAGTTTTAAGACAAGTTGTTTTGATTATTTTACTATAATTGTTTAATAAGTATTAGTTTAAACATATTTATTTTAGTTATGGCGTATTTGAAACACACTTGAGTCCGTTTCCTGGTAGTAAAAACAAGTACTTGGTGTCTACATATGAAATCTAAAGAATGCTCCCACAGTGGGGGTCGAACTCTTGACCTCCCAATTGCTAGGCGGACACCATATCCACTACATCACTGCAACCTTCTTTTATATTTATTTCATTTATTAGTAACCTGTGGCTTTACACCATAAAAATTAGACATGTAAGTATGGCTATTCTTGAGCTCCCACTGGCTCAAAATATGCCTTAATAAATCAGATAACGTATCATTATGGATATTTAATAGGGTTTCATTCAGAACAAGTTGTAGCCAAACAGATATTTCGTAAAAATAATTTGCTAATTGTTGCAATTGGCTAATTAGTAGAATTGCAGATTAAGCCATTACTATTTCAATCTCTGTGAAAAAACAACAACAATTTATTCAATACAGCTGTTTCAGTTACATCATTTGCGAAAAAGTAAATATTTTGCATGAAATCAACAGCATTTGGTTGCATCTATATAACGTGTGGGACATTACTGTTACCTGTTTTACTGTAAGATTTGCAACATCACTGACATCATGAACATTTTCTGGTGTGGATTCTTCACGGTTGTACGAATCATTGAACTCATGTCTGCAGCGAGATATGGCGATAACAAGTGATCAGTGAACAAACATTCATTTTAATGTAAACAATTACATTAATGATATAACATAAATGTGTAATTAAAAACGTGTATAAAAATTATGTTTGAAGCAATATTGGAAATCAAAACTTGACATTTTATGTTTATCAAATCTCTTAAAAGCCCATAAACACTCAAAATAAACTAATATTCCTTTGAGCAAAAGCCAAAATGTCAATGCTATATGTGGTATGGTCACATAGATTTAACAATATTTTTGTGGGACAATATTTTTATAAATATTTTGCTTAATATTAGTTGATTTTGAGTATTAATGTTACTTAATTAAAGTATTGACTGCAAGTCCTACTTACTGTGTTTAATATGGGCTGTACAATATAAGGACAGAAATTGAAATGGACTGCATATGATATGGACAGCATTTTATATGGAATAATATGAAATGGACTCAATTGATTATGGACTGTATATTATATGGACTGAATTTGATATAGCCTGTATTTTATATGGACCGCATAAGATATGAACAGCATTTTATATGGAATACTATGAAATGGACTCAATTGGTTATGGACTGTATATTATATGGACTGAATTTGATATGGCCTGTATTTCATTATCATGAATTTCATGAATTGTTTATGATACAGACTGTATTTAATATGGAATGAATATGTATCTGTATCTGTATGATTTTGTATTATTAGAACCATATATTTCACTACGTCTAGCGCGATTTCTGCCATCCACATCGCATCACCTTGATTCAGCCCAGATTGGACAATTACTATCTCACCACGATACACCGTTGAGCACGGTGATTTCGCCGTGGCGAATTGCGGTGTCAGTCTCGGCGTTATCTGGAAATTGATCTCACGGTGGACCACCACGGTCTAGGCGGTTCGCGGTGAAATACATGTGCAACAACAACATTATACAAGTGTACGGTCTGCAATATCGAAATGTACATGTTCAATCACATTGCAGATCGTATAATGTTGTTTTTTAAACTTTGTATGTACATGTATTACTTGCACTTCATAATAAAATCACTGAATGTTCAACTCTTTTCTCTTGTGTTTGCTCTCTTTACAGAATCATTGACATGTCTTACATCAATTTGTTTCAATTGTTTCTGCATGAAGTTTCCCTTGTTGTTCTTAATTAAAGATTTGTTTTTTGTTAACCTTGCGAAAACCCTTGCTCGTTTGTGTACATATATAGCTCGCCAACAATAACATACATACATGTTACATGTACATGTAATTTGATTTCAGACTATTTTTGTGATTTCCTGTTTCTTTTGTTAAATGTATTGGATCGAATAAATGTACATGTACAAATTCGAGACATCCACAGTAAGTATTAAATTCTGCGATATTTTAATATCATAGTCATGGAAAAAGATCAGTTGTCATGTTGGTGAGTGACTATTTGTATACCTGTTCTTTGTTCAATAACAAGTTCATTTTGAAACATACACTGTATGTAAAATAACGTAAAAAAAGAAATCGTAATATTATTGTAAATATCGATTTACTTATTGTGTTACAATAATGTTGCACATTGAGCAAATACAATGTATATCAAATTTATAAAGTATCAATAAGAAGTGTTGTTAAGAAATCGCGGTGAATTTAACGAGTCATAATTTCACATTTAGCTTTTTCAAAACTGTTTCACTCTTTTATTTCAGATACGACCAAGAATATGGTTTTCGGAAAATAATGAACATAGTAACAATGCTGACGAGTTTTTTTATTATTAATATTATAACTATGCATTTAAATACTGATTATCATATAAATATGATGTTGTTATACATGTACGGTATATGTATGTCTATTTAATGTACATGTGCCGTATTACAATACGAATAAAACGCTTGTTTTCTTATGAAATAATGATGGAGAATGTGATGTTTACATCCATTTACTTTATCAAATAAAATGGAGAATTTAATGTCTACGTGAATTTACTATATCAAATAAAATGGAGAATTTGTTGTTTACATTCATTTACACGTAACAGAACAGATGGTATTTGAACGCATCTTCTCACTTCTGTCGGTATTTTCTATTACAATCAAAACAAATATTCACACTCTCATCTACTCGATAAGACGGCGATATATTTTGATATAATAAGGTTAATTGGCAAATAAAGAAACTATTTATAGCCGATGTTCAGGTTTGCAACGACGCCTACGGCGGATGGCGGACGACGAGCTGGCTATGACAATAGCCTGGGGTTTCTCCGAAAACAGCCTCGCTAAAAATGATGAATAAAACTCTATATATGAACAACTTGAATTCATGATTGATCGCATTTCCAACATAAGGAAATATATCAAAGGCACTCAGAAACAAGAGATGTGTTTGTCAGAAACACAAAGCCCCCTACTGCGCAGCTTTGAAGCCATATATTTGACCTTTGACCTTGAAGGATGACCTTCATCTTTCACCACTAAAAATGTGTAGCTCCATGAGAAACACATGCATGCCAAATAAAATGCTCTTAGCGGACACAGTCACAAATTAAAGAAAAAAACACAAACAAAACAAGAGATGTGTTTGTCAGAAACACAATGCTCCCTACTGCGCTGTTTTGAATTTTGTTGTTGACCTTTGACCGTGAAGGATGACCTTGACCTTGACCTATCACCATTCAAGATGTGCAGCTCCATGAGATACACATGCATGCCAAATATCAAGTTGCTATCTTCAATATTACAAAAGTTATTGCAAAAATTTAACCAAGATTAAAATTTGTGACAGACAGACAGACACATTCAATGACAGACAGACAGGCCAAAAACAATAAACCCTGATCATTCCATCCGGGGGCATAAAAAGATCAATAAATCCGCACAAAGTACCCAACTGATCTGCAAACCAAAACTGACTTGTTGGACTTCGACAACCTTATTAAAGATACAATAAAAAAATGAAACCAACGATGACATCAGCATCAAATCACTAAAAACCCCACTTGATATAACTTCACAAAATTGCAAAAATGGCCATCATGCTGAAACATACTTGAATGAAGAGCAACAGATACAAGCTGGTTAATGATGTCACCAAACATAATCAGGGGTAAATCAACAAGCTTCAACTTCACTCAAATATTGACAGTTTGTGGTATTAGGACAAATTGTGGTAGAAAAAAGGATAAAATATTATTATGACAATGTGAATGATATCATTGAAAGCTTCAGGCAGTATAGTGGATATGCAGCGAGCCATAACTAGGAGAGATGTGATGATAAAATGTTGACACAGAATCTTGGGAATGAGACTGTTTAGATGAAAATTGTTGCTAACAATCAATGTTCAGTGTACACGTACTGAAACAATGAAGTAGAAAACAAAACAGACTTGTTCTGTTAATATCTAAATGCAGTGTTTTTTTCACCATTTTGAGAATGGGGCAGGGTCCCTTTGGCTTGGAAAAATTTGCGGTGTTTTGACTAAAATTGAGAAATAAGTGTTATTGTTGTTTTGCTAAAAAAATGCTTAAAAATTGAGAATACAAGTGTTTTCAGTACTATATTTACTAAGGGGTTGAACTTATATTGATGGGAGTTGAACAAAATATTGAGATCTTAATTTTTTTCATTTTTTGTTAAGCCTTTCATTGGGAATTTTTGGCTCCGATTTGGGAAAAATATAAATACTTTGCTCCATTGGGAATGGGGCTGATTACACGACCTGATTTTGAATGAAGAAAAAACACTGATATATGCATGTATCTTACTTTAGTTTATCGTGTTGTTGTTAAACGAAAAATGTTGTATAAAAATTAAAATGTCACCTCATATACTACATGTACATATTATTTAATGTTACTAACCTAATATGACCAGCTACAGACCTAATATTTAAAAATACAAGGTCGGCATGTGACCTGGCTTAGCTGATGGTGAGTATGCTGCATGAATAAAGATAATGTATTGGGTATCATATTTATTTGATATGGACTGTGTATGATATGTACTTGTTTTAATATGTCCTGTATAATATGAACAATATTTAACATGCATTATAATTATGTACTGTATAGGACATGGACTATATCAACTGAATATGCTATCATCAGGTTCCATATAAACTAATTGCCAAAGTGTCCAGCCATTTTGTGGTTAGGTCAATAAAATCACAAAAATGGTTTAAACAATCAAGATTGCTTCAGCAGTAACATTTAATTTCACAAAGGAAATGTGGTCTACATTTTTCACTCCAGCAAAATGTACATGGTACATGCAGCTACTTGTAAACTTTCCCCTAACAGCTTCACCAATAACCGCCCAGAAATACTACAGCATGCCTATCTGCTGCATGAATGCAGACAGAAGGTCAAGTGCCTTAAATTGTTGAGCTGCACACTCATATCTTGCTCTGGGAAAACAGGGCTTAATGCATGTGCCTAAAGTGTCCATATTAACTGCATAGACTGAATTGTTTGGGAAAGATTTTCTTTTCACGAAAAATACCATTAAAGAAGAAAGTGTATTACTTGAGAAACCTGTTCATACTTCAGAGACTAATCTTTGACGACACTTTACGTACATGTACTAAGTGACAAAGTCATATTTTCCAAGAGCAGGGGTCATATTTTAATGCTGCACAGTATTTGGTGCCTGACCTTTGTTTGTCATTGACCTACATAATTATAATATATGTTGAAAATGGTTGCAGGCTTGGAGGCAAACAGTGGCATTCTGTTAATAAATGATTTATCAATAATACAATTCAATTTTGTGACTGCTTGGGGAAAGGGCCTGTCCTTCCATTTTGGGGAAACATTTAAAGCATAAGAGAAAACTTGAAAAGAGTTAAGACGTTTCCAAAAGTAAGCTTGAGGGAAAAATCATTTTAGAGAAATAAGAAGAAGTGGCCTATCTCTTGGGGAAGGGGCTTTTTTCTTGGGAGAAGGGGCCTTTCTCTTTGGGAAAGGGGCCTTTATCTTTCGGAAAGGGGCCTTTCTCTTTGGGGAAGGGGCCTATAGGAAAGAAAAACCTGAATTACTTACAACTCATCTGCCAGGTTTAAGGATTTGATGCTGCAAACATAGTTCTGCCCAAATTGGTCCTACAGGGAAAATAACAACAGCAAATTAAGGATAGAACATTCAGCATTAACCACTTAGATAAGTATTTTGACACACTTGTGGACCCTAAGACATTTAAATTTAATTGAAGATCTTTCTTACTAGATTCATGTTTTTGAGGCTTCATTTCTAACCATTACATGCTGATGAGCAGCAAACAGCATAAAACCTGATCAGACTGCGAGTTACTCGCAGGCTGTTCTGATTTCATGATGTTTGCACATAGACATTTTCACTTTGCTTCTGAGAGGGAAAGTGTTAACCAGTGAAAACATTGAATGTCAACAATGGCTGACATTCTGCAAGTAACTCTCAGGTTATTCTGGTTTCTTGCTGTTTGCTGCTCATCAGTATCATAGATTTGAAAATGAAGACTTCACAAACATGAACCTAATTAAAAAAGGTCTTGAATTTAAATAGACTTTTTAGAAGACTAAAAATGGGTCAAAATAGGTATTTGAGCCATACAGGGTTCAGTCTGGCCATTTTTGAAGATTTGCAATTTCAGGATTATAATAATTAAAAACTATAAGAACTAAGTCATAAAGATTATAGCTATATATTGTGTTAGATTGAAATAAAATGAATATGAAACAATAAAATAATCATAAGACATTTCTTTCGTATATAAAATAAATCAAATCGGGTTTCATTTGATTTTGGAATAAGTCCGTTTAAAGCATGAATAGACATGGCTGAAAAGGCCTGTCAGTTTATTTATCACACACACACACCTGTAGAAGCACAGTGTCGGCCCTGTAGAGGGTACACCTAGATTTCTTCAAGTAGCACTCGAGCTCGCGTCTCCAGTAAATGAGGAGCAGCACCACTCCCAAGGTCAAGACCACCAGCACGTAGAACAGGAGCCTCTTCCTCTTGCTGTCCGCGTAACCATAGCATTGCTACAATGGCAGAAAGGCAGTGGTGATTGGTGATTGGGAAGTTTGAATTGGTGATTGTGATTTTTGGCTGGTGATGTTTTTTTTCCAGCATTTTGGGAACCAGGCATTGAGAAAAATCACATAGGTTTTACTTAAATTGGAATATTAGTGTTGTTGATTTTATGCTTACACATACTTTAAAATAGAGTAAACAAGAGCTGTCACCATAGGATGACTTATAAACACTTGGTAGAAGTTATGAGCTTTTTTTAAACCTAAACACAGATTTTTTAACCTAAAGGCGGACCCTCAGTTCAAGGTCAAGGTCACAGGGGTCAAAATTTGTGCGCGTATGGAAAGGCCTTGACCATATACACATGCATGCCAAATATGAAATTGCTATCTGAAGCGACATAGAAGTTATGAGCATTTTTCGAAATCTAAACGCAAAGTGTGACAGACAGACGGACGGACAGTCCGATCACTATATGCCTTCCTTCGGGGGCATAAAAATGTCTTAGAATATCAAAATAAATCCGAAAGCCACACAAACTAGAATGCGGACACCATGCTAAATCCTTGAAATGCACCCAGTGACCCCATGACCTAGCTTTTGACCCGGCATGACCCATATTAGAACTTGACCTAGATATTGTCTTGATACAACTTCTAACCAAGTTTGGTAAAGATCAGATGAAAACTACTTCAATTAGAGAGCGGACACCATGCTAAATCCTTGAAATGCACTGAGTGACCCCGTGACCTAGTTTTTGACCTGGCATGACCCATATTAGAAATTGACCTAGATATTGTCTTGATACAACTTCAAACCAAGTTTGGTAAAGATCAGATGAAAACTACTTCAATTAGAGAGCGGACACCATGCAAAATCCTTGAAATGCACTAAGTGACCCCATGACCTACTTTTTGACCCAGCATGACCCATATTTGAACTTGACCTAGATATTGTCTAGATACAACTTCTGACCAAATTTGGTAAAGATCGGATGAAAACTATTTGAATTAGAGAGCGGACAAAAAAAGTGTGACAGACTGACAGACAGACTGACGGACAGTTCCAAAACTATATACCCCCTTTTCTTCGAAAGGGTGCATAAAAAGAGATTTCAATATAATATTTACTAAGGTTCAACATAAAGAGCTGGCTTTGAGATGCATTGAATGTTAAAACATATTTATAGGAAAAATTTAAACCTTCAATTGGGAAATTTAAGGTCCAATTTGGGAAAAATATATACTTTTTTCCATTTAGAATGGGTCCCTTACCGGACCTAAATTTTAACAAAAAACAACAACACTGTTAATGGGGATTCATTCTCAGAAAACTAGGCATAATTCATGAGCATAGTGTCCAGCTAGATAAGCCAGTAAAGTCCGCAAAGGCTAATCAGGGGGGGCAACACTTAAACAGAATTTTTTGTTAAAGTAAGTCTTTGTAAATGTATCTGTCAAATAATTCAAAACTTCCTGAATGAGTCAATGACTCAACAAATTGTTGATAAGTTTTAACATATTTATTTGAGCTCTATTGCATAGAAAACCTTAGGCTTATTTGAAATGCTCTCAAGTCCCTTTCCTGAGACTTAAGAACCAGTACTTGGTGTCTATGGGGAGGAACTGAATTGTTGATTGAAGCACTTTAAAGGGTTAGTCTGCAAGATTTTATGATAAGAAATTTAATAGGTGCATAGTTTTCATCTTTGGGCCAGCATGCACACACAGGGTCCACACAGGCTAATCAGGGACCACATTTTCTGCCTTAACTTGATTTTTATTCAGAGGGGACCTCCTTTACACCCAAATTTCAGCAAAAGCAAAAAGTGTGGTGCCTGATAAGCCTGTGTTAACCGACTGCACAGGCTTATCTAGGACAAAACTTTAACATGCCTTATGCCCAGATTTCCCAGAATGTGACTCTAAGTACATACCAGCTCTTCCTCTGTACAAGCATTGAGGGTGTGACTCTGAGTACATACCAGCTCTTCCTCTGTACAAGCATTGAGGGTGTGACTCTGAGTACATACCAGCTCTTCCTCTGTACCAGCATTGAGGGTGTGACTCTGAGTACATACCAGCTCTTCCTCTGTACAAGCATTGAGGGTGTGACTCTGAGTACATACCAGCTCTTCATCTGTACAAGCATTGAGGGTGTGACTCTGAGTACATACCAGCTCTTCCTCTGTACAAGCATTGAGGGTGTGACTCTGAGTACATACCAGCTCTTCCTCTGTACAAGCATTGAGGGTGTGACTCTGAGTACATACCAGCTCTTCCTCTGTACCAGCATTGAGGGTGTGACTCTTAGTACATACCAGCTCTTCCTCTGTACAAGCATTGAGGTTTCTTATGAGTACATACCAGCTCTTCCTCTGAACAAGCATTGAGGGTGTGACTCTGAGTACATACCAGCTCTTCCTCTGTACCAGCATTGAGGTTTCTTATGAATACATACCAGCTCTTCCTCTGTACAATCATTGAGGGTGTGACTCTGAGTACATACCAGCTCTTCCTCTGTACCAGCATTGAGGGTGTGACTATGAGTACATACCAGCTCTTCCTCTGTACTAGCATTGAGGGTGTGACTCTGAGTACATACCAGCTCTTCCTCTGTACAAGCATTGAGGGTGTGACTTTGAGTACATACCAGCTCTTCCTCTGTACAAGCATTGAGGGTGTGACTCTGAGTACATACCAGCTCTTCCTCTGTACAAGCATTGAGGGTGTGACTTTGAGTACATACCAGCTCTTCCTCTGTACAAGCATTGAGGGTGTGACTCTGAGTACATACCAGCTCTTCCTCTGTACAAGCATTGAGGTTTCTTATGAGTACATACTAGCTCTTCCTCTGAACAAGCATTGAGGGCGTGACTCTGAGTACATACCAGCTCTTCCTCTGTACCAGCATTGAGGTTCCTTATGAGTACATACCAGCTCTTCCTCTGTACAATCATTGAGGGTGTGACTCTGAGTACATACCAGCTCTTCCTCTGTACCAGCATTGAGGGTGTGACTATGAGTACATACCAGCTCTTCCTCTGTACCAGCATTGAGGGTGATGATTATGAGTACATACCAGCTCTTCCTCTGTACCAGCATTGAAGGTGTGACTATGAGCACATACCAGCTCTTCCTCTGTACCAGCATTGAGGGTGATGACTATGAGTACATACCAGCTCTTCCTCTCAGGTTTTTTTTCCACTTTTTGGGAAGATAGCCCATGGCTTTGGAATTGGGAATTTTAACGGCATTTTCATGAAATTGGGAAAATGAATTCATAAGCCTTTTTTTCCACATGAAAAGTCCACTGATTAGGGAAATACTAAATTTGATATAACTCTTTATAATCATTCAAATTAAAAAAAAAAAAAAAAAAAAATTTTTTTTTTTTTTGGAAATTGGGAATTTTTTGCCACATTTTGGGAAAAAAGTATACTTTTTGGGATTGGGAACATAGCCGAATTTCGGCTATAAAATCGGGCCAAAAAAACCCTGCCTCTGTACCAGCATTGAGGTTTCTTATGAGTACATACCAGCTCTTCCTCTGTACCAGCATTGAGGTTACAATGAGTAGATACCAGCTCTTCCTCTGTACCAGCATTGAGGTTTCTTATGAGTACATACCAGCTCTTCCTCTGTACCAGCATTGAGGTTACAATGAGTACATACCAGCTCTTCCTCTGTACCAGCATTGAGGGTGATGGCTATGAGTACATACCAGCTCTTCCTCTGTACCAGCATTGAGGTTTCTTATGAGTACATACCAGCTCTTCCTCTGTACCAGCTTTGAGGTTACAATGAATACATACCAGCTCTTCCTCTGTACCAGCATTGAGGGCGATGACTATGAGTACATACCAGTTCTTCCTCTGTTCAAGCATTGAGGTTTCTTATGAGTACATACCAGCTCTTCCTCTGTACCAGCATTGAGGTTACAATGAGTACATACCAGCTCTTCCTCTGTACCAGCATTGAGGTTACAATGAGTACATTCCAGCTCTTCCTCTGTACCAGCATTGAGGGTGCCGACTATGAGTACATACCAGTTCTTCCTCTGTACCAGCATTGAGGTTACAATGAGTACATACCAGCTCTTCCTCTGTACCAGCATTGAGGGTGGCGACTATGAGTACATACCAGTTCTTCCTCTGTACCAGCATTGAGGGTGGCGACTATGAGTACATACCAGCTCTTCCTCTGTACCAGCATTGAGGGTGCCGACTATGAGTACATACCAGTTCTTCCTCTGTACCAGCATTGAGGGTGCCGACTATGAGTACATACCAGCTCTTCCTCTGTACCAGCATTGAGGGTGTGACTCTGAGTACATACCAGCTCTTCCTCTGTACCAGCATTGAGGGTGCCGACTATGAGTACATACCAGTTCTTCCTCTGTACCAGCATTGAGGGTGCCGACTATGAGTACATACCAGCTCTTCCTCTGTACCAGCATTGAGGGTGGTGTTGTCAGGGAGAAGCTGGTTGGTGACCGCATGGGACGCACCGTTCAGCATCTTGAACTAATGCTATCTGGAAACACAAAGAGTAAATCCATGATGAACAAATGAAATTACATGTGTGTGTAGGTGACACATGTGCAATTCATGACTTCCATTATCAGTTATCTGTTAATCGTTTCTAATTTGAATGAAGCGAAATCTGGGACACCATTGTTTGATTATGATATGAAGCGACATCTGGGACACCATTGTTTGATTATGTTATTTTTTGTTTTAACAAAACTTCTTCTAGGGAAAAAACCAAGTAGGATGGAAAGTTTTTTTTCCTTATTAGCCGATTAGCCTTAGTAATCTTGGAAGAGACTTAACTATGCATTAAACCCTGTTTTCCCAGAAAGAGGCTCATATAGGCGCACATATAGTATTACAAGTATGTATGGGTGTAACAGTCACAATGATAGTGTCATTACCAGTAATTGTTTAGGGATTAAGAAAACATGAAGATCAAAATGTTATGTAGTGCCAGTGTAAGTGGTTACTAAATAATAGATGCAGTACATTTTTACATGAGCTTGAGGTGAGCTACTTGAAAGTGAGTGCTAGAAAGAGTGATTGAGTGCTAGAAAGAGTGATTATGTGCTAGAAAGAGTGATTGAGTGCTGCTTAACGGGCTGAGGGTGTAAGTGATTGAATGCATGAGCGGGCAATTGAGTGATTGATGGTGTGAGTGCAGGGCTTTCCACAGGCCATTTAAAGATCCCTCGCCGGGGCGCTTGAATTTCGAAATCAGAGTCCACTGGGCGCTTGAAATTTTCCGATCACTGTTTTTTTAGTTAAAGAAAGTGGTGATTGTAAAAAAAATCAAGGTTTCTCTATCAGTGTATCAATATTCCCTGTTTTAAAAGAGCACCCGGTACCTACTTTCACAAGTAATCGTCATAAACACCATATGGGGTAATGGATAATCCACTGATAAGACACGCATATCTATAATTCTAGCCACATTACAGGATGTATCAGGTAACTTTCAGGTAACTTTCCAGTCGTCAAACTGTGATGTTCATCATCCAATTGGTTACGCGAATGCTTATGAGGGAGGGGTTAACTATCGACCATTATTTTTGATTGACGTCAGGCACAAAGTAAGAGTTTATCGCAGCTTGATTAGCAAGAAGTTGTACCATTTACATAATATAAAACTAGTACAGTACAGTACATTAAAGACGGTTTCGGGCATCATCATCACACCTTTTTACTGTAAACAAGTGTTACCTATGAGTCGACTCATAATTAATATGAGAAATTAATTGCAAGTGGTAAACAATTAATTACTTATAGCGAGTAAGTTGTGCAAATAACTCCCGGGTACAATTATGCAATAACAATTTAATTCCAGTACATGTATATTTCATCATGTCCATTTATAGAACTGATTCACCTTGTTTTTCTGACATTTATTGGACACGTAATGCGCTTTAACAAATTTTTCGTTGAATTAATTACGCACACTTGTAAATGTTTCGTCCGATAATCGATACTTAGAAGACTGATGATGGCAACCAGCCGTATTCCTCATGGACAATGTGAACGTCATGCATAATTCCGTCAAAACATTTTTTTTCGATTCGTAAAGTGTTTAAACAAATTATCGTAGAATTCATAACGCAACTGTTAATATTTGTTGAAATCTGAAATGGGAATAATTAAATTTCTAATCCGAAACCCATTCTTGTAAGTCGATGTTTACACGGTTCTAATCCAAAACACACTTCCAAATGTAAATGTTACCGCAACGTTAAAATATTCTTGCTTCAAATTATTAGTGCAAATCTATTTTGAGTCGAATCTTTTTCTCAATGCAAAAGAGCGCGAAAATTATGCAGCATATACAACGTCGCGTCATTTGCAGAGAAAGCGTGCGTGTATTGAGCGTTTTAACAAGCACACAACACATCAGGAGATTGACGCATGTTCAGAGGCAATATTTCATCAAATCTATAAATAGTCACTTAAAACTTATTTGATACTATAGAAAAATGGCAAGGTTTATGTTAAAGAAATAATTGAGAGCTTTTATCGTAAATATTTACCAAAAAGTGATTAAGTGATTTATAAAAACGGAATAAACAGGATTATCGGGTAATAAATTGAAACTTGAAAAGTAGTAAGTATACAGTAATAGAGTCGGATTAAAAAGGGTTGGATTGGGGAATCATTCGAGACGGGATTTTACTATCTGTGTGGGAAAGTTTTAAAACAAAATAAAAATTTAAAAATTATATATATTTTTATATGACTGGAGGATTTTCTTGAAGAGTCATAGCGCACCAAATGACGTCTTTTGATGCTGTTTTTCTTTGAGTTATAACGCACCACAGAACATGAATAGACACATTAAATTATAAAAAAAATCAACGTTCGGAGGGGACACCCCTCCCGAATCACCCCTATAAGCCCCGAGGCGCCTGACAAAAATCCTGTGGAAAGCACTGGAGTGCATAAGAGAATGATTGAGTGCAATAATGATCAAATGTGTGAGTGCATGAGTGTGAGGATAATAGTGAATCATTGCATGTTCTGTGATTGTACATGTAGGTGTGAGAAATGTGAGTGCATGGAAAAAATATTGAGTACAAGTAATGAAGTTTATGATTGAATAAATGTATGATTTATTGAGGGTGTGAGTAATTTGAGTGCATGGAATACATATTGAGTGCAATTAAGTAAGTGAATGCTTGAATAAATGTATGATTCATTGAGGGTGTGAGTAATTTGACTGGATGTGTGAAATTTGAGTATGAGTAATGAAGTGTTACATAATGCTTAAATAAATGTATGAGTGATTGAAAGTGTGAGTGATTTTAGTGAATGGTGATACATTGAGTGCACAGGCAGTTAAGGGTATTACATGTATTGATTGTGCAAGTAATAGACAGCATGTGATTGTGATTACACTCGGAGAGCGAGAAGTTGAATGAAAGTTAATTATTACCTTATACATGTACTATAAATAATTCACAATATTTGATTATGATTAGGTTAGACTTTTTAAAATTCCTGCGCAAAAAGTGGAAATAATTCACAGAGGGTTGCAACAGTTCTTATAGTTTGTAGATTACCATAAAAAGACAGAAAATTGCCAAACGTATGACAAGGTGCCTAAAAGCCTGCTTCTTTGTATGTACTCAATGTTCATATCATTTGACCTCGCATTTTAGTAAACTTAAGTTCTTTCCAACTACCACCCAAAATCAGTACATGTGTTATAATCCTATCAAACCATTAATTTTCAAGCTTAACCATGCATATAATGCAATTGGTCAACATAGATATTTTATTCTTTATTTCCCTACTTTTCTGAAAAGTTTTGACAAGTAATTAATTGTGCTTACATTCAAGATTAACAATACAGCACTCTCAAAGTATATATTTTTATACTGAGTTAAGTCTCATCCTCACATGACAAAATATAACGCATGTTTTTATAAATCAGGACAAACAAGACATAATGTATCATGATCAAATATGTGAACCAATGGGTAAACTTTGAAAAATGAAGCACTTTAACGCAGGATATAGCTTATAAAGTATTGAGCGAAATGGATTGTAGATAAATTATGTTTTATACATGTAGCAAACATATATTAAAGTACTTTTCTTATAAATGTATTTGAAATAAGCCACATGTGTTCATTGTGTTGGACTTTGTTAGTGAAAATAAAGTTATTTTATATCAATAATTATATCAATTAATTTCCTTAATTGCCTTACATCACTTGAGTGGACAGAACTGTTTTCATATTTTAGAACACAATTCCCATGAAACCAACTTGTATATAAAGGAAATTAAAATATAGGAAAACGAAAATTAAACATTCTGGGAAACCTGGGCTAAATGTATGTGCATGTAGTTTTGTCCCACATAAGCATGTGCAGTTTGCACAGGCTAATCAGAAACCACACTTTCGGATTTTATGGAATTATTCCTTAAAAGAAAGTTTCTTCTGAATGAAAATCTTGTTTAGACAGAAATTGCATTCTTGATTAGCCTGTGAAAACAGCACAGGCTAATATGACTTTATCCCAGTTTTCCCACAGAAAGGCTACGGTAATTTTAAATTTGCTGACACAACACATGTTGTTCAATATTTAAGCCATCTGATATCACGCTTGATTGGTGACACAACACATGTTGTTCACTATTTAAGCCATCTGATATCTCACCTGATTCCTCTTCAGAGAAGCAAACCACCATCCAACTAGGTAACAACTATAAACCTGGGTAACTTGGTTTCAAGATCAATTATGACAAGATATACAAGTACATTTTATACTCAGGCAAAGTACATGTACATGTTTAAATAATGACATTTTATATGCTACATTTGTATAGTGAATACCTTTGTTTTCAGAATGCTTTCATTATTCTATAAGACTATATAAAATTGCCGATGTTTATTTTTTTCCACAATAAAGATTCTTCACAGTATAAGTTAAACGATCTGTTCACAGATTTGTTTACAGCCCTCAATGCAACAGGGGTTTTAAAGCACCCTCAGTTTTTAGATGGTCTCTTAGCTAAGATGGTTAGTAAAAAATTCAGGTCGATACGGCTTAGCTACTAGGAGCCCAATACCCGCTTACTACGCGTATCCGCGCGAGAAAGAGTTGTTTAATTTATGCAAGAGGTTTGAGTTCTCCAATTATATTCATTCACAAATGGAAACATGATATTAATATCGTGTTAAATGCAATAGTTTCAAATGGTGCTTTTATAGAAAAGAATCAATAAACAATGATCGTATTGTACGTCTCGTGGAGGAGATTGTTTATGAATGAATAAAATAGTCCACTTTCTGCAGCGTCTTCATGACTTAGTATTTTTGCTCAGTCCATTCATAATATGAGGCTATTGATAGATGCGCCTGTCGATAAACAAAGAAAAGTCAACGGGCGATAACAACGCAATAGGTTACGCTCACACATACACCTCAATGACGTAGTACAGGTCGTAAATTGAGGCTATTAATAGATTCGGGAAAAAGAGATTCGGGAAAAAGTTAACGCTTATTTATATTCTCAATTTATAAAACGTTGAACATAAGTTCTTTAACCTCGTTCATGCTACTACAGTGGGTATTTCTGGAAAACGTTCTTTGGTTCTCAACAGATAGCGGTGATCTTTTGTATTTACGAGTGCTAGCAACCCAATAGTAGAAGGTTAGTAGAAGGTTTAGCTTGTTTATATTCACAGTTCTCAATACATAGACAGTTGGATATGAGTTCATCAATTACTACAGGCATACTATAGGCAACCTCGAAAATGCTTTATAATCGCTATATTATATTAAATATATTTATACATGTAACAATTAATATCTTTTTAAAATGTAGTCGGCGTATACGCTGACTTTGAAATAAAGTTTGCAATTTACTTTTCTAAATAAATAAAAACAATTAAACAATTAAACTATTGTGTTGTGTTTTTCACTTGTAAGTTGCATATTCACCGCATGAAATGTGTGTTAAAATTGTCAAACCACACATTAGTGTGAGTAGATAAAAAAATATACTACGGGAGAGCACTTCATATGTGTCCTCATATGCCTTGTTATGAGTATCTTTCTTCACTATCAAAATATATCGTACGTTGATATTTGATTTAAACGCAGTTTTCTTTCGACACATTTAAATCACACATCAATAGCGCCGTCATGCCAAAATGGGTCTTATGCGTTGCGGCAAGCGTTTGATAAACCCAACATGAGCTTTTGGGCAGTCAGGCCATAGGCGATGCTGTTCACTATAAAATCACTCAATATGTTATGTTTCTCCTTACCAGAAGGAGAGATAGCTGAGTGGGCTATTTATATGATGGGCGCAAATGGAATAAGACCCATTTTCGCATGACGAGGGTCATTACAAATCTCATTGCGAATTGAAAATGCCACATTTAAGAACAATGCGTTTTGATACAGCTTAAAATTGATTTCAAAATAGCAAACTTGTTAATAATGGCAGCCTATCCACACATTAAGGAATGATTTCCAGACGTGCTGACCAAGTACGGCAAACATTGTGGTATGATAATTAAACGATTTTTTCTTATCCTGACACTATACATGTACTATTTCGCTAATGATTGTTTTCTCATCTTGGAGGCGAAAGTGAAATTCTGCGAGATGGATTGTAACACATAATTGTTACAGGGCCACAATTTGTGTCGTTTGAGCATACAGAGAGTAGGCCGGAATTCCTTACACTGAACAGTGCTACATCCTTTGAATTGAGCACATATGCAGTGGTGTAGCAAAAATTCAGAGGTTGTATCTTGAATCAGCTTATTAAATATTCGAAAATATTCATGCGTGTCTGTTGGCATTATGTAAAAGTCACTAAGATGAAAACTAAGTAAAACAGCTACGCCTAAAAGCGCATTAGTGCTCTATACCTATGTTTATGTCAGCGTTGTTGACACCGTGTGAACTGCTCGGGTAACAAGTAAAGCATAAACAGCAATGTTTATATACTTTTATTCCTCCATATACAAGATACGAAGATTATTGTATATTTTGAATTTGTATATGGTGTCAAAAATCAAAAGTTTTGTACACGGAACTTTCATTATGAAGTTATATTCTTGGTGAGATAGTTATTTGATATTAGAAAAAATATTCCTTTAATATGATGGTGACTGCAAATTTTCTTTATATTAAGTTCTCATCACCATTTTCATCATACTTTCTATGCTTTCAGAACTTCCAAAAAGCATGTTGTTTTTATTTTGTCCAAGTTATTTCTATAAAATAATAAGGATGATAAAAAGTGCACACAAAACTCGACCCGTTGCGCTATGACATACACTTTATAAAGTTGAATGGCGTGTGTTCATTTCAAACTTGCGATTGATTTTGAAAAATGAATTGCGTGTTAAATTATGCAATAGCGAACATCTTCAGTGCCTTCAGCGCTTTGATAAATCTGTGTATCGCATATCAATCAAGCATTGATTTTTTTTATCAGTGGAGAACACCTGCAGTGACCTTTAGCCTGAATGGATCTAATAATTATACTAGAAAAATACAAATAAGTTAATAACCTTGTAATAAACAAGAGTCCTTGTGATAAAATACTTATCATATGAATATTCAGATACTAAATCGCTATAAGAATAAGTAACTTACTCATCATCCGGATATCACAAACATTTGTTGACATCCATACTTTTTAGGGTAACAAATTAATGTATTGAGGCTGAAATAAACAGTAACCGTGAACTCTTTAACCCTAGATGTATCACGAAAGTATTGAGACTGCTATTGAAAGTAGCTTAATAATATAAGGCCACACAGTATGACAGCTGTGACCATTCTTGTATACAACATAATATTCATGCCAATTACTTGCAACAGCCAGAACACTTGAATGCTATTGATGCTAATTGAAGGCAACCAGGAAAAGTGTCAAACCATATTGTAAGGCACATTTTTTTCTGGTTTCTGATTCAATATTTCATTTCAATTCATCAAAGGCATGTTACAAAGGGACAATCACGTGAGTTGGCAATGTCCATGCCGAGACAGTTATTTTCGCCGTTTTATACCCTTCAGGGTTTTTTTTTACTAAGAAAGTGACGCTGATATTCGGCGTCTTCCCCTACCAGAATTTTCCCCCTATAAATGCGAATTCCCCACCATAAAAAATATCATTTTTCACCAAAATATAATATTTTCTCTCAAAGAAATGTTTATTTTTCCTTTGGGCATTCGACAATTATCCGATTTGCACCATGTACAACGATTTCGCTCTCTCTCTCCAGACGAACACAAAAAATCTGGGAATCCCATTTATTCTAAATATAGCTCTTAAATTACGTCATGTAAACTGGGCAACGAATCGTATTAATCATGTGACTATTTTACTGAATACTGGTCTTGCGAGAGAAGGGTGTTTCGTCAATTAATTACCGGAAACCAGTCGAATTTTCATCCGGGCTATATGCAAGCCAAGATATAAACGTGAAAACAGAAAAAAATGTCTCACAATTGGCGTTCTTACACAAACAAAATAAAATATTAGGACTGGGAAGATATTGAACGCATCGAGACATTTTTAAAGAAAGAATCATCGATAACCGTTATAACCCAGCAGGATTCTGAGGTAATCAACATCGAACATTGTAAAAGTGAAAGTAGACAATCGGCAGCTCCCGCTCCTTTCCCTTCCAATACTGTAGCAGATCAAGATCATCGCATTCATCATGAAATTGAAATCACAAAATTGACATCGCCCCCCGGCCCCAGTACAGAAATATAGTTAAAACATTTCCCATTATTAGATCTACACCTGCAACTTTATTAAGGACTTTGACTTTAATACGTGTTAAATGTGTTTAAGAACAAAAAGGACAGAGACAAGCCTCTTTTGATGAGTTATAGACATTGAAATGAACAGTTTTTATTTTTTCCCCTAATATGTCTCTTTCGCACTCTTTTTTTCCCCTTTCACCCAGCGTCCAGCGCCTTCCCCTTTCTATAAAAAAAAACCCCTGCCCTTTATTACTTTTATAACATGTAATTGTTCAAATACATGTACTGTTCACTTTCTAGCAATATCGGCAATAAAGTGAATAGCGTTTATATCGTATTAATTACATATTAATTAATTGACCTTTTAACAAGAGAGACAGCTATTGCATCCACCAAAATGAATTTTGTGGTTGGTTTATAGTGCACAATAAATGACGAAGAACAAATTAAGACATTAGGCATTCTGGACAACTTTAACCATTGACATTTATTAGTGACCTTGACCTTAGGAATTGAAGTATGGCGTCTCCTCATGGTAAACACATCAAAGTACATAATGAGTACATGTACATATCACTTATTTAAACATTATATGATGGATGATGAGGTTACAATGTACAACCATCTCCAAACTTTACCTTTGAGGAAAAAAGGGAGTGGAGAAAGGTTTTACTAGCAGGTCATCATCTTCTCAGCAAGGACAATTGTGGTAATTCAAATTGCAATATAAATGGTATAGATTCAAACCTGACAAGCTGAATTATGCCGTCTTTGGATTTGAACCTTTTAAAATGACCTTGACATCGACAATTCAAATCAGTAACTATAAAGCGCACATAAAGCTTTTCATCATTAATGTGGAAAATAGGCGTTCTTTTGAGATAGTGTTAAAACCATGCTGATTATGAATAATAAAAGCCTGATCGCTTAAAAAATGTTCTTCTTGCTTTTGAAAATCATATATAACTATTCCAAATATGTGAGTTTCGATGGCAAAGAAATGTGATGACATGTTTCAAAAATACTCAAAAATTGGTGAACAATAAGTTGCAATAAGATCACCTTTTTTTTGCCATATTGGGAAAAGTACCAGTACCAGCATACATGTAATTGGAAAAAATTAGTGAAAAAAAACCTGAAATTGGGATTATTAATGTCATGAAGTATTCAGATTGGAAAATTGATGTATTAAATTATTGCGAACAAATACACATGTACTTTATAATTAATAGCTAAGTGTTTCAAATTGTCAATATTATATTAACTTAGATTAATGCCATAGAACTGCATAGGGAAATCAAATAAATGTTGCAATTTATTTCTTTTTTTTTTAAACCTACATGTATAACTGGGATTTTTTCTGACAGCAATTGGGAAATATGTAGTTTTTTCCTCATTGGGAAAGTGCTGTTTTTCCGTTACATTGTAAAGAAGTAAAAACATCACTGAAGGTAGGGAGAGTGGTTGTTACATGCAGCAATTTGTCTTCTTATGGTGAACATTTGTGGTAATATATTTTTTGAAGGGACCTTTTCACAGATTTTGGCCTGTATTGAAGTGTGTCATTAAATGCTTTATATTTATAAATGTAAACATTGGAACTTCAAAAAGCTCTATAGTAAAAAACAAGAAAAATTAAAGAAAGAAAAAAAGAGATCCTCAACTGGGCTTGAACCACTGAATCCTGAAGTACAAGCATAACGCTTAGACCACTATGCCATTCGTGCTCATACAATCTGTTCAGTGATGTATTTTATACTTTAAATAAGCAATCCTCGTAGTGTCACAAAATATTAATTCTCTAAATTATTCAATTATTTTGCGCTGCAACGCTTTATAAATATCAGGTTTTTAAATCGTCAAAAGATTCCTATACTGGATATTTTAGAGCATGGTCAATTTACAGTATAACTGTTTCCTCACAATTATCATAACAACAAAGAAAATCTGAAACAATTTTTTTTCTATTAACTAAAATGTGACAAGGTCCAGTTAAATTGCATGCTGAATGCCAAGCTAACAGTCCGGACAAGCTCAATTAGCACTCATACACTCAGCACCAAGCTGCCTGCAAGCAGGCTTGACAATAAAGCAGTACATCCAATACACTTACTGTTTTCCTTTGATCAAGACCAATTAACCCTTTCCCACTTAGATACATGTATGTATTTTGACGCATTTGTAGTTCCTTAGTAAGTTGTATTTAATTGAAGACCGTTCTTAATAGATTCATGTTTTAAAGGCTTCATTTCCAACACTAAGATATTGATGAGCAGCAAACAGCATACATGTACATCTGAAGTGACATAGAAGTTATGAGCATTTTTGGAAACTTAAACGCAGATTTCGAAACTTAAACGCGGACCCTAAGTTCAATGCAATCCTCCTACATGTACATGTGTACATGTTTATTGTAGATTTAGTAATAATAAAGTTTCTTAAGACAATTGTATCATGCTATGTTTTTCTAAATTTTAGCCATTTAAGTTTGCATTGTGCTGTTACATCCAGATTTTCACTGGCTGTTTTCCCCATCCCTGTAAAGTGGCCTTGGACCGCTAATCTTATTAAAAAATGAGTCGCAAACATTTAAAAAATGTGAAAAAATGAGTTGCAAATTATTCAAAAATTGTGAACAAATGAGTCACAAGCTTTTTTAATTTGTGAAAACTGGAGTTGCAAACTTATTTAAATTGTGAAAATTTGAGTCTCGAACTTCTCAAATCTGTGAAAAATAGCCATCCTCTAAGAAGCAAAAATAGCAGTACGACACATGTGGAGAACAACAGATACTGGGATATTATTGATTTTAAATGACTTACTTCTAAAGAATAAATTTCGGCTCTATTCCCTTTTTTAAAGGTTTATATTTTTTCCTATGCAATAAATTTAAAAGTCCCCTATACCTGTTAATGCAAGCTTTATTTACTAAAGAAAAGAATGCATCAGTAAAAAAAAAATATTGAAAAAGTCAGAGACATTAATTTTGTGTGTATGTTCCAACTATTTTTATCAAATCTAGTTCGAGCACATCATAATAAAGAATATGTAGCCAACTGTTTGGTAAATGTTTCATAACAAAGTAGAAACATAAACATACAATAATGCTTATAAACAAATACCTAATTATATTATTTGTTGAAAGGGCCCTGCCCCTTTCCCAAAAATTTGAATAAACACAAAAGATATTGATAATTAGCATTGGCATATCCTCCAATACACTTTAAAATGTGAGTCGGTAAAATTAGCAGCGTTTTCATCCAAATTGAAAAATTTCATAATCATGCTTAAAACTTTATTCAACATGTACAACTAAAAAGTTGCATATTAATATCGAAGTGAGGAGGGATTTCCCTGCTGTTTCTGTTGAGTATCAACTGTCTAAACAGGGACTCTGAGCCTCAGGTTCAATAGGGAAACCTCCCTCTGACTGAACCAGGCTTGTGTCAGTAGACTTGATGGCAAAGAAATGTAATGACATGTTTCAAAACGTTTCTATAGACAAAATTTGACAACTATACACTGGAATAAATATTGGATACACAATCCCAAAGTTTAAGTCAGAATTTTATAAATACGCGAGTGATAATCCACTAAGTTAATTTGTTTGGCTGTTTTCATTTTACACCAAAATATGTAACATACTATGAAACGAGTAGTATTAAAGTATGGCTCCACAGCACTGAAGATGCGAACTATTGTGAATCAGTTATGCGTGAATAAGCCACTGTCACTATCAATGGCTATTTTTCATGGTATTGTGGCATTTTGTCAATGTTGCTATACATGTACTTACCACACTATTCAGTCCTTACAGTGTACTCCTCCACTAAAAAATCCTGGCCAGTTACTTAGGAGACTAATGTTGGCAACCAATGTAATCCTCATGGAAATTGTGCATTTCATTCTTTATATTGTCAAAACATTTGTTTTGACACGTAGAGCATTTTAACAACAAATAATTTATTAACAAGAGATGTGTTTGTCAGAAACAAAATGCCCCCTACTGCGCCGCTTCGAAGCCATATATTTGACAGTTGCCCTAAAGTATGACCTTGACCTTTCATCCATCAAAATGTGCAGCTCCATGAGATAACTATGCATGCCAAATATCAAATTGCTATCTTCAATATTGAAAAAGTTATGGGCAATGTTGAAGTTTTCGGACGGACAGACAGACTGACGGACAGTTCAACTGCTACAGTGTACATGTAACGATGTATATACCACCCTACCAGGGGCATAATTACCTGAAACTTTTAATTATTTGTTGCCTTTTCAAATGACGATAATTTTAGATGTTATCTGAAACAAACTTTTGAATTTTAATGTTTACGCAACGCTATCAAATTCTAGCTTCAAATCAACTGTGCACTTGTATTTTACATGAATTATTCATCCTTTGTCCCAATAAAAAGCGCCCAAAAAGTATGCTGCTAATGTAAAACGTCAAACTTCCACATGGAAATCTGGTGTCTTTTGATTTTAGTTTAAAATCTATGTGGCGTAGAGACAATTGATATCTTTTAATTTCCGTTGAAATTTCGTTGTTTGTCTTTACTAAATTATAATTCTCAAATGATTTTGAATAGTCATTTCTTCAAAAATAATTTCAAACAAGAGGGCCATGATGGCCCTGAATCGCTCACCTGACTCATTAAGATCAGATGAAAACCATGACCTCTATTGTCTACACAATGTTTTTCTATGATTTGACCTAGTGACCTAGTTCCTGACTCTAGATGACCCAAATACAATCCCAATCCAGATTTCATCAAGATAAACATTCTGACCACAGTTCATAAATATTGGATGAAAACTGTGACCTCTATTGTCAACACAAGGTTTTTCTATTTATTTGACCTAGATTTTTACCCCAGATGACCCAAATACAATCCCACCCAGATTTCATCAAGAATTCTGACCAAATTTCATAAAGGTTGGATAAAAACTGTGATCTCTAATGTCTACACAAGGTTTTTCTATTATTTGACCTAGTGACCTAGTTTTTGACCCCAGATGACCCAAATAAAATCCCAACCCAGATTTCATCAAGATAAACATTCTGACCAAATTTCATAAAGATTGGATGAAAACTGTGACCTCTATTGTCTACACCAGGTTTTTCTATTATTTGACCTAGTGACCTTGTTTTTGACCCCAGATGACCCAAATACAATCCCAACCGGATTTCATCAAGATAAACATTTTGACCAAATTTCATCAAGATTGGATGCAAACTGTGACCTCTACTGTCTACACAAACAAATTGTTGACGGACGGACGCACGGACACACGCAGGCACTCACAACGGACGCCGGACATCACACGATCACATAAGCTCACTGTGTCACTTCATGTAGTAATAGTAGTTGTAGTAGTAGTACTAGTAGTAGTAGTAGTAGTAGAAGTAGTAGTAGTAGTAGTAGTAGAAGTAGTAGTAGAAGTAGTAGTAGTAGTAGTAGTAGTAGTAGTAGTAGTAGTAGTAGTAGTAGTAGTAGTGGTAAAAGTAGTAGTAGTAGTGGCAGTAGTAGTAGAAGTAGTAATAGTAGACATGGTGGTGGTGGTGGTGGTGGTGGTGGTGGTAGTAGTACTAGTAGTAGTAGTACTAGTAGTAGTAGTAGTAGTAGTAGTAGTAGTAGTAGTAGTAGTAGTAGTAGTGGTAGTAGTAGTAGAAGTAGTAGTAGTAGTAGTAGTAGTAGAAGTAGTAGTAGTAGTAGTAGTAGTAGTAGTAGTAGTAGTAGTAGTAGTAGTAGTACTAGTAGTAGTAGCAGTAGCAGTAGCAGTAGCAGCATTACAAGACCAATACTTAAGAATGATCAAATGGGAAAAGGTAACATAGCACCAGCAGTAAATATGGGGCTCATTTACAGGTCAGATTTGGAATCTCTGCTGTAAAATGAGATTTTGAATGAATTAAAGGGAGGCAAATCTGTAATAAAAAGAACATGCATAAACCGTAGTTGTTTCCCTTGTTTCAACCATGCTAAATCCTTACAAGTTTGGAAAGAATTGGATGAAAAATTTGGACTTTATTGCATAAACACCATTTTCTCAATTCAAGGGGAGGTAATTCTGTACTTCATGGACCAATAATGCTCATTTTTTGTAGGGTTTGTGTCCTTATTGATATAAAGACACTGTGCAAATTTGGAAAGGATCAGACAAAAAATGTGGAAGATTTTTGAAAGTTTTCACAAAATAGGCAAAAACGAATAAACATGCAAAGTTCAACGAGCTCCTGCGGCCATGTTTTTTGACGAATCAAATTTCTTTGAACAACTTTTTCAGGGGAGCCCTCAAAGGTCATCCCTGTGAAATTTTTTGAAAATCTGATGAGCGGTTTCTGACAAGAAGATTTGTTAAGGTTATTACCATATATGGTCATGGCGGCCATCTTGGTTATGTGATCAAATTTTTTTTAACAATTCTTTTGTCCCATGACCTAGGGATGCTCCACATGAAATTTAGTTGAAATTGGCTCAATGGTTTAGTAGAAGAAGATGTTTACAAATTTGTATACGGACGGACGGACGGACGCTGGACGCTGAGTGATCACAATAGCTCACCTCGAGCTATCGCTCAGGTGAGCTAATCAATCATGCTGTAGCTTTATGGTTAGGGTCTTTGAGATGATTCATTACTGAAGCAGTTATTGAACTGTATACAGTACAGAGTAAGTGCTCCAGCTAGGTCTAAATGGAAGAGAAACGCACCCTGCCCTCCCGAAGCCCCGCCCGGCCCTTCTGATGCCCTGCCCTTTTATTATTTTTTTTTTAAAGACTGACTAGAAGTAATCATACCTGTGCACTATGCAGATGACTCCATAAGGTGAAATGTGGGGCATGCCTCTATATGACATCCAATTGGGGCAGAGGCCCAAAAAGAACATGTATAGAGCATGTTACATGATGAGTGCGCATCAAGCACTGTTTTTACTCAACCAATAGTCAATTAACTCTAAATTAAGCCGGGAGTCTAAGGCCGTAGCTTCCCAACAGGGATCAATGGCAAAAATATGCAAAATATTATAAACCAGACCTTCCTTACCACCGCATGTGTGTTCATCATTCTATAAAAAATTATTAAAGAACGCAGAAAATAAATTAAAATCGATGAACCATACTTTATCCAGGGGTGTCAAATGTCCCAAATTTTAAGTCCGGAAAATTTGTCCGGGAGGTCTGTGGGGATGGAGGTCCTCAACGGAGATAAAGGGCAGTGTCTCACCCCTCTCGAGCCCTCACTTATTGTACTATTTTATAATCTGTTTTAGTTGCAATTTGATAAATACTATGCCTAATATTATAAATCAGACAGTCCATATCATCGCATGTGTTTTCGTTATTCTATGTTTGTTTATTTAGGACGTCAAACATAAATTAAATCAGCGAACAATATTGTATCCGAAAATGACGATCCAAAATAATGTACGCATTTTGCACATGAAGTAAAATGTGCATATCGCTTGATTGCAGAACAAAGAAAACCATTTAGATTTACCTGGCAAATAAGTAATCAATATATAATTTGGCTAACACATTGCTTTAAAATATGATATTGAACTGCTTTACTTTTCTAATCAATCACTTAGAATATTTCAGGATGGCGAACATGTGCAATGTTTTGTTGACTTGTAAGATTTTCGGAGGGTAGCAACGACTTATCGTCATTTACTGTTAATTTCTGTGCCATCCGCTAGTTAATCAAAATTTACAATAAAATAACACTTTTGTCCTCAATTGATCGCCCTTTCAAACCAATCCCCACCCCCCACCCAGCGCCCTCACACTACTTTGGGGGAAGGGGTCCGCAGTCCTTAGGAGGGGGAATTTTCGCGGTGTTTCCCTTTTTGGGGGATTTTTTTACTTACTCTCTCATTATTACATTACATTACATTATTACATTTGTACATGTTTGCACTATATTCATTGCATTTTTCTAAATTTAGTATGTTTGAAAAGATTAAATTGAAATAGAATTGAGATATAATAATCATGAGACACATCTTCCAATAAAAATTAAAAAAAATAAAAAATTTAGGGGGAATTTTTCCCCACAAAAGGGGAAAAAAGTATACTTTTCATGTGGGGGACAGATTTAATAGATTGAGGGCACTGCCGCCCCCTCCCCCCCCCCCACAAAAAATCTAATCGGATTTACATTGATCTTCAAATCGACCCTGGTTGGCTGAAATCCAGATTTCCGGCATAATCGGGAAACAGAGATCAGGATATTTTTTTCTCTGATGGGATTACTGCCCAATATATATATAAAAAAATGGGCACTTACAAAGTTTAATGGGCACTTAGCAAAAATGAATGGGCACTTCTCAAGATTTATTTCAGGTAAAAATTACAGACAATAGGAAAATCAGCGTCAGTAAAATTGCTACCCCATCAAATTTATTTCCGAGTCTGTCAGAATGTGATGCAACTATATTGTTTAATATATTAATTACATTAACCAAACCCGATATTATAGTACAATTAGATTAAAATAGAAATACCTTGCAATCTGATAATTAGTAAAAATAATCCAATAAAACACTGCCATTATTTACGATATGTGTTTAGGAATTTTGTAAACACGGGCGTCCGCCATAGATAGGAACTGTACAGAAAGTTTGTAAATCGGAACTAATCGGTATATCTCGGAAAATCATTGATAAATGTATTCGTCGTTTCAATGCATTGGGCCTAGTAATTTCGGCAAATCGGAACCCAACTTGTGTAAAACACTTGCTCAATTAACCGTTAAACTCCACCTCCGTTCTCTGCAAAAGATTCGAAGGCCGAGCTATGCATTAAGGAACAAATACACGCTTTGTTCTGCATATTGATTGCTAGACAAAGAAAGCCAATTTTGTCGACGAGAAATTTGTCACTTTATTGCTTCAGACAGGAAGCGGCTTTCCTTTGATGACGTCACACTGTAAATTCACACAAGAGTGCAAATTTTCGGAAGACTTTAACTGACTTGTTGTTTACAATTCCAGTAAAAAAACTTGCTAACATTAAACTTTGGATTAAATTATCAAAATAAAGCTAAAGCGAAGTTGAAAAATATGATTTAATTAATTCGCGTCATTTCAAATAAGACGTTTTGCGCTGTAAATCAACAACTTCTCATGACAACAAGTCAACAACTTTAACAAGCATTACCGCGACAATGGGGGGATCAATCTACCTCGTTTTCTTCATGAACAATCTCGCAAGTTGAGTAAGAGCGAACAAATAATTTGTGAGAGAGTAGTTTATCTTATATAAGATTTATGCAACGGGGATCGCATTGCGTAATGGTGCGCATGGATTACAGAAATGATGCGCAGTTTTTCATTTTAATGGGAAAAGAACGCACTGCGCACCTTTATCCCAGTCTCTGGGGAAAATTGACACCCCTGATTATCTGAAAGCTACTGTCTGAAAACATAGCGAGATAAGTTGTTTGCACATGAAATGAAATATACATATCGTCTGACTGCAGAAAATGAAAACCAGTAACCTGTAACCTAACAAATATCCAATATATATATAACTTGGTTAACGTATTGTTTTACAATGTGCTATTGCAGTGCAGCTTTCTCCCTCTCTCTCTCTCTCTCTCTCTATACCACATTTATAAAGCGCCATTTTCATACTCGAGATGTGTGTTCAAAGGCGCTTTACAGTTTTTCCCTGATCACTGGGTCATAAGTCGTCCGTTAACATTTTGGCGCAGTATGCAGCCATGGCACATTGGCTTATTTCCCTCACAGGTACCCATTTATAAACCTGGGTAAAGAGGAGCAGTTGTGGGATAAATTTCTTGCTCAAGGAAATTCCAGTTGTCAGGACGGGATTAAAACCCGGGACCTCTCGATCCCTAAGCCAGCGTCTTACCATTAGACCACTGCTCCCACAATTACTTTGCTAATTAATAATTTAAAATCTCAAGATGGTTAGAATTGAAAGATTTTTGGAAAGACTTAAAAAGGTTGTGTCAGTTGCAGTTCATGCCCTTGCCAGCGGCTTACCAATAAAAAATAAATTACTTAAAGACTGGGCAAAATCTGTACCAAGCTCAAATTTCAGGAATGCAAAGGAAGCTATACAGTTAAGTCCGGTAATCTTGCGCGTCCGGTAATCTTGCGCACTTCGCATTTGCGAATCTTGTGGAATTTCACATTTTTAATAATTAACGGATTTAAAAGGTACGTATTTCATGCAAAATAAAATTCGATCATTACATTTAAACACCGGTTGCGTCATCCCTATACATCGTAAACACTGGCCCACTTACGAAAAATTCGAAATGAATCACAAATTCCCTGCAGTCTTTAGCGTTTTCATACTTTAAATTAAGATTTCATAAATTCAACGTGTAATTTAGCATTCCATTGCACAATATCCGATCAGTTATGGTATTTTTGGCCATGAAAATATATCGCATCAGACCGACATAGTCAATTATTTCCCGTAGTAATTATTTCCCGCCATTCTGTCAAACCAATTTGGTATGATATCCGCATGCGCAATGGCCTAGTTTTGATATTTTCTGTAAACTATGGAAGCATGATCGTGGTAAAATCAAACCCGTTATGCATAAACATTTTTTTTCACGCATACCTGTACCTTTTTATTAATTGTACACTATAACTAGTGACTATATTATTTGTTGATTTGTAGTGAACAAAAACTGCATTAGAAATCCACATTTAATTTCAATGGTTTTTTTTGTTGTCAATAATTGGACACCATATGTCTACAATTTTGCCTAAACGAGGTCATTACAGAAAGTGCGCAAAATTACCGGACACTGTGATAGTTTGAAAATGAGGTGAGTCATGTTTGTTTTGAAATCAAATCGGACAGTTCTTCACTGAATTAATCAGATATTTTTTATGTTATGTTGTCAATTTATAAAAGAACATGTTTTTAAACCAAGTGACCCTTAACTGCGCAAGATTACCGGACAGCATCGTAACAATATTTGTTCTTAAACAAGCGCGCACTCAAAACGAATTTGTCCCTCCTACTAATCTGAAAATTCACTATGATTTCGATATTCATGCACCTGGGAAATAGACCATAAAATGGCATGAGGAAAGCACTGCATTTATGTTTTGGCAATAACACTTTTTTAATGTCATAGGGTTACGTAGACAACAGAATGGGTATATATAAAATGACTCTGACGATTGAGTTCAAGAGTCATGACTTTTGAGATTTGAATCCTAGTGATTTTAAAAGTACTCTTGATACAAAATATGTTACTGAATCAAATCAGTTGAGTTTCTTTGATTTATGATTATCAATCAATCGCAAAGTTTAACCGTAAAACATCAAGAATCGACGTGTTGACGCATACCTAATCGGCGGATCTGATGAAAACTGATAATGGGCGGATCTGATGAAAACTGAAGAGAAATAGTTAGCATACTGGTCTCCACATGGAGTAAATCCTTTATTGAATTTAAATCAATAAAAACATCAGCAAAAACATTTGATGTGTTGTCTTCTTTTTTTGCAACGCGGTCCCCGATAAATATCTGTGTTGTAAAATATATAAAAAGTGGTTTACAGTCAACTCGTACCTAAGTCAACTCGCACGGTAGTCAACTCGCACGTTTTTTGGTCAACTCGCACGGAAGTTTATATATAAGCTTATAGACGAGTTAACGCGTGACGTCACACGCACCTGCAAAGTTTAGACTCCGCCCACTGGTTGGCAAAAAGAGTAGGAATTCATATAAGCGCATATAGAGAAGGTTGACGTAATCATCGTTTTTATTGATAATCATGAACTGTATCAAATATAATTTTACTATTTATGTCTGAATAAAACATAAGCATGCGTGGAAATTCATTTTTGAAACGATTATATTGTTGTTATTATTTGTTTTTACTAAAAACGAGCTCTGGAGTGGAACACTATCTACGAGCTCTGGGTGTGGTAACCACAAACATCTCTACTAAACGCATCTTCACGTCCATTTTAGATACAAAATGTCAGAGATGGAAATTCTTTTAGAATAAATTAAATTTAATGAAAGAACACAAATATCGATGAAAACAAACAACAAATAGATCGCTTTTTGTTCGCAACATATAGTAACTGATTTTAACCTTAATATATCTGTACAAACTTACCTTGTTACACAACAAATAAATTCATAAATCTAATTGTTTTATTTAATTGTGCACACCAATTTTGACACTTTTGTTTCAGCATTTCTAACCTGGTGTTTAATTGCACCGTTGTTCGTCACAAGCATATTATCTCGTTATGATCGGAGAATGCCCAGACAATTACACAGAAAACATGCCAGTGTCATAAACATAGGGACCTATACTTTAATTGGGTCCCTGCATAGACCACATGTGGCAGACTTTATGATACCCCAAATCATCTCTTGGCATATTGAGCAGTCATATATACCGGTAATATTGAGCAGGCCAAAAATTAAAGCCAAAATACGTAACATTTGCTTTAATGAATAATTAAACATATTAAAAAAGAAGATATTTGTCCGAAACGGATTAACAGGAACATGTGTATTTATATGTTAGCCAGTTTAATCATAATAATAGAGTGCTTTATAACTTTAAATTAAAATTTGTGCAATATTACTGCTAACAATTGATGTATTTAACGCGGGTACCGGCAAATGTAAACTCGGCAATTTAGTGTGAAGATTGTACGTTCTCGCAGTGCACGTAACTCCATCATGAAACCAAGCAATCACAATGGATAAACAATATTTGCGTAAAATAAATCAAATAAATATATATATTTATCATAAAATGCTAGATTGTTACATTTATCACTCCTTACTACTTGTTAAGAGATTTCAATATACATGTATGCAAAGACAGTTCAATTTGCACAATATGCAGGTTTTATTTCCATTTGTATAATATTTTTTAAATATTGTAATTCAATGGAAACGAAACGAAAATTCATTATATGGAAAAGAAAATTACCACAACATTTAACGATTGTTATGTATTCCGTTTTTTATGGCTTTGTTTTATAATTGATTTAATGCGCCTCTTATAATACACTTTCGATCGCAGATGAACATTAACAATATCAACACCGTTATAGTTATAATAAAATAAATGTAAGTTTTATAAGTTTTGAAATATCATTTTTTAAAGTCTTACTATAAAAAAAGAATACGGCTAATTTATTGTTTTGTTGTGTGGTATTGTCAGTATTTAGTCTTCCGACCATGTTTACTCTGAGGCTAATAACTAATTTGTATTTTTATAAAGAGGAAATTATATATATGAATATACATTTATTGGTTCTAAATATGATATATTTGCACTATTGTTTAAGAGTTGTAATGTTTATTTCGGATTTTTTATCGTTTAATTGACTTAACAAAAGCCCTTTATACATGTTTTACGTGACTGTAACCAGTGTTTTTGCCAACCAGTCAGTGCGCATGCGCGGAAAATACCGAATGTAAACAATAACAATTAACTCGTCTATACAAAATTTATAACAATTAAATAGAAATTAGAATACAAATAATTAAAAAACAAAAAAACATGAACGCGGAAATAGAGCTCTACATAGACTTTCCACTATTATAAATCAACACGCGATCAATGTTAGTTGTATATAAGACCTTCACACCTATTACAAACATTCATATAACCCGTGAATAACACCGACCACAAGTGTAAAAGAGCCATTAAATGTGATAACCGTTAATTCAGATTATTAAAAAAGGACGTAATTTTTATTATTTTTATTTATAAACTTCTTATAAACTACTGATCATATTACATCCTTCATCTATTTCTATATATTTTTTCGAGGCGGGCGAGTTGACTTCGAAAAGTGCGAGTTGACCAGAAATGCCGTGCGAGTTGACCAAAAAACGTGCGAAATGACTACCGTGCGAGTTGACTTAGGTACGAGTTGACCGGCACCCATAAAAAATAGGTAACATATAACTAACGGGTGCTGGACGTTTCGTGCCACTACCAGTTCGTGCCACTGATATTTGTGTTGGAGGGCAACTAACTAACATTCACGAAAGGCTTTTTATATTGTCAGTTCCAATTTTGCGGTCAACCAGATTTTCTCGAAAATTAATAACTAAAAATTTTAAATTATATTGTATGATTATTTGTGAGATTTTTTTTTTAGAAACAACCTATTTTTTTTAATCCGGTGAAATATTACAAATGTTTTTTACAACCTGATGACAGTCATCAAACCTGGTATGTATATGGGCGATATACATTGTATACAGATTGATATTGTAGATTACGTCAGGAATAGTGCGAAATGTTTATTTTATCCACATATAGACCGTTCCATAATTTAGTAATTACCCAATTATCTCCCCTGAATACTCTCCGCGTCCGCCATTACACTACTGCCAAACAACCGGTAACATATATAAGAGAGCACCGATTATTCAACGGGTGAATTTCTTTCTTTTTGTAAAACTTGTTTGTTTGTCATGCAAATTGTATGAAATAAAGTTTTTCTGTTAGAGGAGATGTTAAGTTAGTGTTATAACAGAAAAATGTTTGAAAAACGTGCATTTTTTAGGTATTTGTCTAGGAAAATAAACACGTTAACACATTAAAAAAAACATTTAATTAAACTAAATGCAATATTTATCATTTGATAATATGCATCAATCTTAAAATCGCGTAATCCTTTGCATTCCAGTGTTGAATTGCCCGTTTGTTCTGCATAATCCGATTATCTCGTTTTGATCAGATATTATCCAGACTTAACTAACAACATGGCGTCATCCCGGGGTGTCATAAACCACACTGGGTGGCAGATGACAGTCTGGTCATTAAACACAATTGATGATTCCACCATGTCTTCTCTTTCTGGTAGTATTAAGCAGTCATTTGGTTTTATATTTTACCTCCGACATACTTAACAGTTGCGTTCATTAGATATGTTACATATTGTACAAATTAAAAGTTATGTCCAATATAGAATATCAGAAATTGTACACCGTAAAGATACTAGCCCGTTTAATCCCTGGTTTAATTTATGAAAAAAAGTATTTGATAATTATAAAATTTACCTAAAAACATAACATTTAACGTATTTAGCGGGTGTCGGTTAATTAAAACTACGTCATTTCGTATGAAGATTTAATGTTACGGCAATGCACGAACGACATCATAAAACAAGAAATTACATTTGACACGAACGGGGGTAAATATTGTTTAAAAAAAATATTAATATAGATATATGTGTGTTAAAATGTTAGATATTTGCCACTCATACTCACTAGTAACGAGTTTTCAATATACATGAATACACAGTTCAAATTGCATCATGTAAAGTTGTGTTTTTCAGTTGTATGTTTATATTCCTCAATAGCGTCATTCTCTGTACAAAACCCATCAAATTAAAATTACATGTTAATACTGTCATGCACTTCGCTTTTAATAGGGCTTTGTAGTACGTTTATTTTCAATGCACCCCTTATACTTTCTATTACTCACGTGTTCATCACACTAACGTACTCATGCCATTCATAATTATATTTTTATAATTAGATGTATTACTATTGTAATTTATTGAAGCTTTTCTGCAAAAAAATATTACGGCTTATGCATAGAGCTCTTTGTTGTGTCAAATTGTCGGCCTTTCAGTCTTCAGATAATCTTTAATTTGATGCTTATGCCGCGTTTTTAAAGTTGCAAATAAATGTATTAATAAATTCGTTTGGCGCTTAATAATATATTTTTGAAATATTATTTAGGTGTTTTTTTCGGAGTTTTTTTTGTGGATTAATTGACTAAACATTTGGTGTCGTTATCCATATGTTTTGCGTTACTTCAAAGACCTATAAAATACATTTTTTAGTATATTTTAGCTTTATAGCTGTTAAATGATTCACAGATGAAAATATAGATATATCACATAGATCACATTCTCTTCATCTTCCGAATAATCACATAAAAGATCGTCAAGATCAATATCACTCTCTCATAATAAAAAGCTCGTTTTTTAACGTGACAAAATTCCATAATTAAATATAAATCCAAACCACAATTTTTTTTTATCTTTGATATCAGCTAGAACAAGAAAAAGAAAGGAAGGCGTATCAAAAATATCATACTTAATATAATATGTTATGATTTTGGAATGTAGATTTTTACCACATGAGACCAGTTACAAACAATTAGCGGTAATTAATTGCGCGAGAATCTTTAATAAGTATTAATTAAAATATAAATTGCTTGATGTTGCGGCTATTAAAATCAACACAACAATACATGCGTGAATTGTTTGTGAAACGTTAAAAGTAACAAGTCTAATCAAAGACATAGTATGAGCGACTGAACCGGCAAATTTTCGCCGATATTTACCACTTGATTACAGATAAAAAAACAAATACACGAAAGCATTTTAAACATTTTATTTGTAACAATCAATCTCAACTTCAAACAATCATTTAAACAACAAAAATGTGATAATCGCCTCACATTAATTCATTAAGTAATTTATTTATCCGACAACGGTTAAGCGGGTATTCTCTACGTTTTTGGCTTTTGGAATCGCAGTCTCGCACCAGTTAGCAGCAGTGTAATGGCGGACAGTCACGTGACTGACAATATGGCGGCGGTCAATTTATCGATTATGGAACGGTCTATAGGTCTACGCACAGATTTATAGTGCAGATAATGGCACTTCTATGTACCTGCGACTAAACGATCTTCGCAAGTTCTTATAGAGCGGGTGCTCCGAAGGCGAAATCTGACCATGTTCCTGATTCCGAACAAAATATAAATTTCTTATCCAATCATGTGCCGCAAAAGATATCAGGAATCTGATGTCATTATTTTGACATCACTTCTTTTCTCTTACTTTTCGGGTCCATTTTGAGTTGTTCTGAAAAATACATTTGCCGATATACACAGCCTTCCGGTAAGTGAAATTATTTGATCGCTATTTTTTAAACACTTTTTTGCTAAGTTTATATCAAAACACATAATTTCGTTTCAGTAGCGTTTTATTTAACATAATAATCTAAAAACATGTACTGATCAGGTGTGACACTCATCATCAAGATGTAGGGTTGTGTAAAGGAGGAATCGATAGTGTTCGCGGTATTACATACCACATTCAAGGACTGATCCAAATCCCGAACGATAGACTACAGGTATATTTTGTCAAAGAAAACAGATCCTTTTTATGTTGCATGTCCGATGACTTATAATAATTCGTTTTGTTTTTCTTTTGCAGTAATGAGCCGTCAAGTTTGAGCGAAGAGGCAGTCATACGACCCCTGTATGATGGAAGATACGTCAGATTCTGATGAGCTCTATAAAAAAAGAAAAAAAATGTTTTAAATGTTTTCTAGCTTTGGGGAACCGATGAACATGTGATAATCTGCGTCCATACAACGTTCACATCGTGCGTATAAAATCAAATTTGGATTTATAAAGTTATGGGTCCCAACTAATTGTTGCTCAGTTTGGTGTACATTAACATCCGCTTTACGGCCTAAATCGCATTAAATTCATCATGGAACCATATCAATCTGCGTCGACTAAACACATTGAGTATGATTATACCAGGGTGAAGATTCAACGTTTTTTAGGAGTTTACACACGGGCTGCACAGAATTTAAACACACCGTTAGGAACTTTATTTTTTAAATATCTCAAGTTAAGATACATGTATTTGAGAATTTTGATATTATTGTGACAATTAGGGGTAATGGAACTAACCGTTTTATTCATACGATTAAAATGAGACCGCTTAATAAACAAAAATTAATTTTTATAATTTGTCACTGAAAATGAGAAAGAAAACTATAAAGCATAATTAGAAAGTCATTAATTTCTTCATTAGCTAAGATAAGTATTTCATACAACTTGGCGTGGTCTTTAGTTAAAACTACTAAGTCCAGCATTGACATGTACTTGTTGACAACAATTAAGTTGAACGCAGTTTGTACAGCGCAGATCCGGCTGAGACTAGCCTGCCATTAAACACGACACTAATTGCATTAATTATATTCACAGATATTGTACTGAGATACTGCCACATCTTCTCAACTGATAACGACAATAACATTGACGCTAATTGCATGAATAAGTTTCAAAGATGTGTGACTGAGATACAGACACATCTGCTTGACAGATACCCTTTAATGTCCTTCTTCCTCGAAATCGGCATCCCGTTAATATTGTTTGATGGGATGCCGATTACGCCGAATCAGGACATTTTATTAAATGCCAAACGAGCTCGAGCCGATTTAAAATGGGACACGTTCAAAAATAAACACACTCGTCCGCATATTCTTTAGGAAAATCAAAAGTTGAACTTTATGTTTTTGATTGGATAAGACAATTAAAACTCTTAACAACTCTAACGAATATTTATAATGGTTTATGTTGTAATATATGTTTCAAAAATAAGGTGATAAATATTTAAAAAAACAAACAACTTTTTAACATGTTAGTGTAATGAGCTTTTTAAATGTGAGTTGTTGTCTGTCTTATAGATAATATTAACGACATGTGTTATATACTAGTATCTCTGCAAAGTTTTTATTGTATTAATGTTTCGCTCACCATCTGTGAATGTTGGTATAATTTCTAATGATAATTATATTTATGAATGTCCTTGTTCATTAAACGAATTCGTTATACACTAATTAAAGATGTAAACGCCTATTCAAAACACATTTCCTTACTTAGTTATCTATTATAATACTTCGTTATTTACACATGAAATATTACAAATTGTTACTATTCGGACGTATCAAGATTTGTGCTCTGCAATATATTTCCTTATTCTAATTAAATTCAATATCAAGATTGTCAAACAAATGACAGTTCTTTCAGTTGTAAGTTATTGGATGGCACTTGTGGCCTATTTATCTTTACAAAGCTATGCGAGTGATTTTATAATCAATCTAATTAAAGAAAAGTAATTAAATTTAATTAAAATCTTTCACGAGACCAGTTGATATATTTATGTTGTGGTAAATATAGATAACCCATATTTTGAACATTATATTAACAAGTTATATCCCAATGAAATAACGAATAATAACTCTAATACTTCTTGTACTCGACTAATACTTAACCTTTCATTTGTATCTTGAAATACACACGAACGCATTGGAATTGGTGAGTTATGCAGATTTGGAATGAATTAACTGCATATTTTCTATAGACACTCTCTCTTGTGATGCCTATGGAGTAAATCGAGTGAGAACACTAGCTTTCATCAAAAAGTATATATTTCATAGAGGATATTTGTTGGATTCGATGAAATATCGATTTTATTCACGAGTGATCATATAAAATAAAGTAAAATAAAATCGATATTCCATCGAATCCAATTTTTTTTATGGTATGCTTTTTTCACCGTTTATTTGCATTGTAAAATAGTTTAAGGTAGCGCACCCGTAATGGGCACCTATCCAAATATAAACTCATGTATTATTTTCTTAATCAGCATCATTTCACTGAACTACATGCAAATTTTAGGTAGGCTTTCCATGCTTTTTAAAAAGATATACTGATTTTTTTCAAAACCACACCCACACTCGGCTTTTGTCCAGTTTATGTGCACCCCTGGGGTATATGAAAGTTCTATAATTCATCCAGTTTTCCAAATATAGGCACGCAGTTGGTGTGTACAGATGCAGTAAAGGTGTTTGAAGTTTAAACAAGGTGAAACAAGTTTTCTTTTAAATACAATTATTTTTTATAACTTGTTATCTATGGAAGAGCGCCATGAAATGAAAGTGGTTTCAGCCAAGTAAAATTGGGCTGGTTAAAAATAAAGTGTCATAAAATTCAAAATAGTATCATTTAAGTAATATTTTGAACTTAGTTTTTATTGATACACTATATACAGCAAAAATACCAAGAAATAGACAGATTTACCGCTTACTTTTTGAAATAAAAATACAAACGCAACATGCATGATTCGTATTTTCAGCAGTTAATCACCCAATTTAGCCATAACGTTGTTTTAATTTTTAAAATTGAAGAATGTGCATACAAATTTCAACATATTTAACAATAAACATAGCTTATATGCCATATTAAATCAAATTACGTAAGAAAAAAATGAAACGCGTCGCAAAAGTATACGTTGTCGACAGGTTTCGAACCTGCGCGGGAAGATCCCAAAAGATTTCCAGTCTATCGCCTTAACCACTAGGCTACGGCACCTTAATATTAGGCTCTTCAACCTTCGAAGAAATCGCGGGAAATCATTACGGGTGCGCTACCTTAACTGGATAATTTCGCTGTATTTATGACGTCATTTCGTCGAAAAAATAACGTCATTTAAAAGTAAAACTGTGAAAAATATCGATATTTTTCACTGTTATTTTTCACTGTTTAAAACGGTGAAATATCAGTTTTATTTCACTAATATGTGTCTATATACCACCGGAAAGCATAAAATAAATTTGAATATTTATTTTACGTAAAGCATATATTTAATTCGAACCCAGCGCTTTCAAACAGACGCATACTTGAAAGGGTTTCTTTCAACCAAAATCGTTTAAACGGAAATAAAAAATTTTTCATTCAGAAAGAGCAGCTGTTGTGACTCTTTTATATTGCTAAAAAGTTATTCTACAAATCGATGAAAATTCATATCTTGAAAAAAAACGCATTTATTGATCCCTTAAATAAGAAGAGAAATGAGATTTCTTGTGACACTCACGAACAGTATCCCTTATCTATTGAGTCGGTAAAGTATTAAAGGGGTCCACTTTAAACATGTCTATAACCGTACTGTTGACCTATGTTGGTTCCATCAGACTCAGTCCGTTATCCGCCCAGGCCACAGCCCTGTCTTCCAACTTAAACGAACAGTAAAAAGTGAAGTAATTTTTTAGTCTAAAGTAAGAAAATGAAAGAGTATGGTGTAAATGCATTAATATTTCAGAAAAATATGCATGCAAACTGCTCATAAGAATGGATAACATTTGTCATTTTGTCCGTGCAGTTACAATCTGATAACAAACTACATCAAGGAGTTGTTTATCTGATAACAACCTACATCAAGGAGTTGTTAATCTGATAACAGGCTTCATCAAAGAGTTGTTTATCTGATAACAAAATACATCAAGGAGTTGTTAATCTGATAATAACATACATCAAGAAGTTGTTTATCTGATACCAACCTACATCAAGGATTTGTTGATCTGATAACAACAAATCCTATATCTAGGAGTTGTTTATTTGATAATAACATACATCAAGGCGTTTTTTTATCTGATAGTTACATATATCAAAGAGTTGTTTATCTGATAACAAACTTAATCAAGGAGTTGGTTGTCTGATAACAATCTACACGAAGGAGTTGTTCATCTGAAAATTACCTACAAAAAGGAAATGTTGATATGATAATAATCTACATCAAGGAGTTTTCATCTGATAACAACCAACACAAAGAAGTTGTTTATCTGATAACAACCTACATCAAGACGTTGTTATTTGATCATAACCTTCATTAAGGTGTTATTCATCTGATAACATGCTACACAAAGAAGTTTTTATCTGATAACAACCTACATCAAGAATTTGTTTATCTAATAAAAACCTTAATAAAGAAATTGTTTTTCTGATAAAAACCTACATCCAGGAGTTGTTTATCTGAAAACATCCTACGTCAAAGAGTTGTTTATCTGATAACAACCTACATCAAGACGTTGTTTGTTTGATAATAACCTACATCAAGGAGTTGTGTATCTGATAGCAGCCTTCACCAAGGAGCTTTTATCTGAGTACAACCTACATAAAGACGTTTGTTTATCTGATAACAACCTATCCAATATGTATAAGTTGTTTATCTGATAGAAACATACATCAAGGAGTTTTTAATTTGATGATAACCTACATCAGGGAGTTTTTTTATCTAATAGTAACCTAAATCAAAGAGTTATTTGTCTGATTAAAACCGACATCAAGGAGTTGTTAATCTGATAACATCCTACATAAAGGAGTTTTTTAATCCGATAGTTACCTGAATCAAGGAGTTGTTTGTCTGATAACAACTTCAACCAACGAGTTGTAACTCTGATAAACCTACATCAAGGAGTTGTTTATCCGATCATAAGATACATCAAGGAGTTTATTTTATCTGATAGTAGCCTAAATCAAGGAGTTATTTGCTTGATAACAATCTAAATGAAGGACTTGTTAATCTGACAACAACCTACATCAAGAAGTTGTTAAGCTGCTAATAACCTACATCAAGGAGTTGTTTATCTAATAACAACCTGTACCAAGGAGTTTTTATCTGATAAAATCGATATATCTATTTGCGTATCTTCAAGGATTCCGATAAGTTAAATATGTGGTTTTAAGGCACTACTTCGCATTATATTTGTAATGTTTTACAAAACCCAAACTAAACCATTCGCTATAATGATATATTATAATAATAGCAATATAATGTGTGTGTGTGTGTTTTCATTTATATTGCTATTATTATAATATTAATAATATATTATATTTGAGAGAGCGTGAGAAAAGAGGAGAGAGAGGGGGGGAGAGAGAGAGGGAGGGAGGGGGGAGGGAGGGAGAAGAGAGGAGATCGATCAAGTCTCTCTCTCGTCGCTCTCTCGTCTCTCTCTCTCTCCTCTCTCTCTCTCCCTCTCGCTCTCTCTCTCGTCTCTCTCTCCTTCTCTCTCTCTCTCTCTTTTTGTCTCTCTCTCTTTCTCTCCTCGCTCTCTCCTCTCTCTCTTTTTCTCTCTCTCTCTCTCTCTCTCTCGCTCTGCTTTCTTTTTCTCTCTCTCCTCTCTCGCTCTGCTCTCCTCTTCTCCCTCTCTCTCTCTCTTTGTCCTCTCTCTCCTCTCTCTCTCTCCTCTCTCTTCTCTCTCTCTCTCTCTCTCTCCTCTCTCTCCCTCTCCTCTCCCTCTCTCTCCCCTCTCTCTCTCTCTCTCTCTCTCTCTATCTCTCTCGCTCTCATGCTCTTCTCTCCCTCTAGAGATGAGAGAGAGAGACGTGATTGCTACGACTGACATCTGCACATCGGGACGGACGCAGAGACACACATACACACTTAAGCAACAGTTACACATGTATGTGCCGTACAATTACTAGTTGTACCTTCCTTTCTTGTATTTTTATCCTACTAAATTAAAAACTATATTAGATTATTGGTTCTTGAGGCTTCAATTCAAAATGTGTATAATTATTCTTGTTCATAGGCTTTACTCTACAATAAAATATTTACGGAATAAAATCTGCTATTTTGCTTGCGAACTCTGTCTAAGTTTACGTTCTATCCTTTAAACTTATTCGTTTACTGGAAACATTTGGCAAACATTTAAATAACTTAACTTAAAACGAATAAGTTATAGACTAAAACTGGAAAACAGATACAATTTGAAATGCAAGTGAGCATGTTAAGAAGGGAAGGACCTGAACAGATGTTGAAGCATGATGATGATGACGATAGTGGTGATAGCGATGCTTATTATGATGATGCGTGTGTCGATTTTGATGAGAGAGATGGCGAAGAAAGTGAAAGGATAATGATAAATATAAGAATAGCTGCCGTTGATAATTATGCTGATACTCATAGTGCTGCTTCGTTTTCCGCTTTTGTTTCAGATACTTTTAATGCTGGTACTACTGTTGATAGAGCTGCTGCTTCTAATTATGATGCTGTAATTGATGAAAGTAATGATGATGATGATGATGATGATGATGATGATGATGATGATGATGATGATGATGATGATGATGATGATGATGATGATGGTAATGATGATGATGATGATGATGATGATGATTCCAGTCTCAATCATACCATATGAAACAACTTGGCAGAAAAGTTCACCATTATAAGGCAAAGTTTCGCATGAACATGTTACACCCGTATTCCTGCCTCACAAGTCAATGTCACACTTAGCTGCCCAATGTTGAATTTTGACACATACATGTACATCTTAATTTTCATGTCTCAGCCATAACGACATGATCGGTGTTAACTTGTCTCTCAATTTTAAACTACAATGACAACGGTCAAAGATGGCCATAAAACTGAATGCATATACTTTCATGTATTGCCTGGAGTGTAACTTTGTATTGCAGAATGTTGTTTTTAAAAATAATGTAGCCCTTTATCCAATAATCTAGCACTAAAGACCACCATGCGTTGACTTCAAAGCCTTTGTGTTAAACCTGTCTGCCTACCTCAAAAGTCACGATCAAACGTAGAGACAAATTTTGCAAGCAGCTCGTACGGACTTAATTGGCGACCACGAGGAGACCAACCTGTCCAATTACCTCATAAGTCACACTTTTAGGTCAAAAGAACAATTTGGGCAGAAATATATTTTCTTGATAAGAATTTACTAACAAACCGGGATATTTAAAAAACACCAGTCACTGTCTTAAAAAAACATGAATCGCAAAAAAATAATACAGCTAAAGTATAAATATCACAAAGCGAACGTTATTTCTTTGAAAAATGTTTCTCCAATCACAGTTGGAACAGGCGACTGCTCGAGTACAAGGCCACAAGCCCGTTGGGACTGAATATGTAATTGATTTTTATCATTAAATTGGCTTTCCGAGTATTGTCAGCAACTGTAAGGAAACAATATACACTTTTACTAATTTCAAATGTTCGCATTTTAAACGCTGTATTGTCAAGCAAGCACACGAAATAACAAAACACTTAACACTTTAGTCACACTTGAGTCCCAAGAAATCAGCTATACAACAGCCATCCGGGTTAAGCATTTGGACTTAAGACTCTTCGCAACGTATCCTGGGCAAAATAAATTGCTACTCAAGTTTTCAAATTATCATTTCTAGGAAAGCACTTAAGAAAGTAATTGTTCTTTCTTAAACATTTGTTTGATCATAACATTTATTATGTTTCAGTCTTTCTAACTGTCTAGACAAAGCAATGTTAAATATCTGGTTAGACGTGATGATTTTAGAATATCAAAAAAGGTAAGATACTTTTATTTGAGACAATACTTCGTTTACTGCTACTACTACCGATTATATTAAAACATATTCTACAACAAGAACAACAAAAAGAACAACTCCAACAGCCACTACTACTTCTACACCAACAGCCACTACTACTTCTACACCAACAGCCACTACTACTTCTACACCAACAGCCACTACTACTTCTACACCAACAGCCACTACTACTTCTACACCAACAACCACTACTACTTCAACAATTACTTCTTCTACTACTACTACTACTACTACTACTACTACTACTACTACTACTACTACTACTACTACTACTACTACTACTACTACTTCTACTACTACTACTACTACTACTACTACTACTACTACTACTACTACTACTACTACTACTACTATTTGCTTGTTAACACTAAACGTTTTTCTTTCGAACATTATTGGGAATATATTCCTATCAATAGTGAAAATACCTCTACAATTTTATCGGTATCAATGGTTTTAATCCACAATTTTCTCCATTTAAAGGTAAACACAGAAGAAACTGCATGTATTTGGATTTTATAAATGTCCGTTGCTAAGGTGAACTGAGTTGTAGGAAACCTATTATTCAATTTGCTTTATAAGTATTTCTGTCACTATGTATCTTTCTGTTAATGATTTATATCGCTAGTTTGATGTCATTATATTGTTTTACCTGATTGTTATTTATGAATTGTGTAAGTCATTTCCTATTATTTGCATGATGTAACCTTCTCTTTGAGCACCTGTTGAGGGCACAATGGTTTCTGTGTCTGGCAGAATATGAATTGTGTTGTTACAGGTACACTGTGTCATGTGTTGGGCACGGGACATACTTGTTCATGTATTGGACACAGCGCACAGTGTGTCAATTAGAAAAGTTCAAACCCTAAGTAAATATCACCTTACACAACTTTTATTGATCTTTTTTACGTTAAAAATATTAAGACTTTGTTAATAAAAAGAAATCTTCTTCACTGAGATTGAGTAAGCTTTACAAATATATTGAAACATTTTTACTGCATTAAAGTAAAATTTCATCGCTGAAAATAAACAAAATGACTTTGAAATTGTTTTTCGTTTTTGTTGTACAAATATCAATTAATTCATCACTTGTCCCGCTGAACTTGATCCCAACATTTGCTGGCAACTACGGGATTAGTTTGATACTCAAACTTATCCAGTCATTAGAACAAAGCGCATTTTTATTCATTATTGTTGGACATTTAATTGATATATACGTTCTTTGCGAACAATTGTGAAAACAAATTCAACGACTTTCGAACAAAGTATTCAATAATACGCTACCAGTTAGACTTATAAATAGACATTTGCATCAAAGCTTGAACATGCGTGTAATTAGTGAGTCTCAATATGCCATTTGATTAGCTGTAAGTCACACAATGACAATATGAATGAACCAAATCCAGCTCAAAGTGGTAGCAAAGTGTTCACTCGATCAAAATGCTTTAATAAGGAGTACGAACACATCAAAAATGTATCTGTTAAGACCAGGTCTGAATGTGAATTTAAAACACAAGAAAAAATGGGAACAAGTTGACATACTTTGCTTAAGCAACGTTGACCAGCAGTTAAAACTGACGGAAAGGATAAGATGATGGCAAAAAACATTCAATCGTTGAAAGGGCTAAACGGGCAATACATATTGTATCAGGAATAAACAACAGTCGGTCCAGATGGTCTGACACTATTGATGGGCGGAAACATGTAATTCACGCATTAATCTGCATGTTGATGCATTCTGAATATCAAAGCGGTGCTAACAGTCGAATAGACATTTCGTAAGGAAGTAATTTGTATGAAGAACAATCCGAAATCTATGTACACGCTTTACTAGAGCTTTACGTTTGTGTGTGTGTGTACGTTAATCATAACGGTATCTTGAAACTCATTAAGTTATATTTAAAGTTGCCAGATTAAAGTCGCAATATTCAATGTTAAATGAAATGAATATTAAAATACATACTAGCTATTTAAGTTTGAACTACAGTTTATCTGCTGAACAATCAAATTGATTTCGCCCCAATTATTTTATTTAGAAACCAAGTCGCTTCAAGTCCGAAAAGCATTTGGCGACATATCGATAAAACAAGTATATCGTATGTGTTGCGGAACCCAGCTTATGTAAATGTGACATTTGTCCATGTGTCATATGAACATAATCATCGGAACATAAAAGTGGTAAATTTCCCAATATAGTGCACATCTAACAGTGTGCATGTACAGTTTAAATGAAAGCCTTTTGGGCTGGACAAACAGTATATGTAATGTATAATGTATGATTTCGTTGATGCCCATGTACCATGTGTTCTAAGCTTTTTTATGCCTATGTACCGTGTGTTCTTCGCTTTTATTATTGTGTGTTATTCACAAACGTTTACATTTAAGTCACGTTCATGCGTTAAAGAGAGTATGCAGTTAGTGGCTTTCAACGAATAAATGCCTGATTTTATAACTTTAAAGCAGTCACTTTTTAAAAGGTATTGAGGATGCAAACAAAACAATAGAAAACTGTTCAATAAATAATACTAATAAGTAACTACACTTTGATTTTGATATATACATTACAAATACAGGTAACAAATATCAGTAATATAAATAATTCGAACTCTTTATAATTTCTTTAGGCTTGACAATATTTAATTAAGAAAGTTTTCCTCCTTACGTGACCAAAAATTCCACCACTTGTCTTTTTAGTGCACTCATTTCATTGAATAAATAAGATACTACATAAATACATATCGCGACAAGTCTAGATTTATAATTATAATCTTAATTTGTTTCGGTAGTGAAACAGGGCTTAATCAATGAATTGTCAAACAATTGAACAAAGATTGACTATATCATTATCATGTAACACGTAGAACAAGTGCATGAAAAAGACTTAGTATAAAACATTTAATTAAATAATAAATGGATATATAATTACCAGGAGGGTTCTTTCCTTGAGAAAAGTCGCAAGAATCAGATACATCGTTTGGTGTTTGCCTTTGGTTGTAATCTTGCAATTATGAGTTTGCTGTCATTTACATTTGAGACTTTAACAAAGCTAAGGTATAGACATTTTGTGGCATCTATTAAGAGCCAATTGGATGTTGATTTTATTGGTGCATATACGTGATATTGTTATGTTGTGTAGTTAATTCACGTGATTGTCATATGCAGTAAATATATTGCAGTGCCGCAACAATGTGATATTGTACTAGTTCCATTACAACGGTATGAAATTATAAAAGGAGTAAAAATCAATGCACGTGGATTGTAGGAACGTTGTAGGTTAACATTCACTTTCTTTAGATGTTCAAAACCTGCTTCCACGTTTAAAAGGTTTAATAAAGACTTTTTTAAATCCAGACCTTATTAAACAGTACAACATAAAATTGTCATTATTGCTGAGAAACATGAATATATGATACATGGTTTTATACAAATTTTCAATTTCCATGGAAATATTGTTTTCCTTCATCAGTATAACGTTGAAATTGCACAGAGGTGCGTTGCAAATTAAGTACGTAGTACTAAGGATTATTACACGGCGGGATACCGTTTTTAACCTTTTCTGTCTTTGACCAACTTGCGATGCCGTTGATTGTCATCGGCAATCTTGAAGGGTGTTTCTGCGCATGCGTGCTAGAAAGATCACTTTTAATAGGATGAACCCTTTACTAATCAGAATTATGCTGAAAGGAAAGACGAAGAGGATCAATATGTCAAGAATACCCATGGTAAACAAAATATTGTTGAGGAGTGATGACTTCAGAATACCGTATTAATAGAACGTGTGCGGGACGTTGTCATTGGTAGACTAAGCAAAATACCAGCGTTCATAGGACTGGAATGGAATGATAATATGATTGTTTATTTTACCTGCAGAAAACTATTATTTCATACTTAACATCTGCCAGTTCTTTTATGCTCATCAACATGAAGCACATTGTCAACCCAAAACTCTAGCTGATAACACTAACACAAAAATGTTGTCCACGTGCCGTCGAGGTCTTGCGTCGGCGGCCATCATAACATATTATTTATGTCATAAAGTTTCTGATGCTGCTACTGCTACTACCATAACTACTAATATAACTACTACTATACTTACTACTACTACTACAACAACTGCTGCTACTACTACTACTACTACTACTACTACTACTACTACTACTACTACTACTACTACTACTACTACTACTACTACTACTACTACTACTACTACTACTACTACTACTACTACTACTACTACTACTACTACTACTACTACTACTACTTCTACTACTACTACTACTACTACTACTACTACTACTACTACTACTACTACTACTACTACTACTACTACTACTACTACTACTACTACTACTACTACTACTACTACCTCTACTACTACTACTACTTCTTCTTCTACTAGTTGATAACAAGAGGTAACCCATTAATCATTTGAAACCGACATTGCTCTGGTGCCACTTCACCACTCTACACCTTCTTTCTGTGTGTGTGTTCGTTATGTGGCGTTTTTTGCTACTATTGAAGTGATCAATCGTCTTGAGAAGCTGTCAATAAGGCAACTCTGCGCTTTTTAAACCATCTCATTGCGTAAAACATAGCTTCTTGTTCTCCAAAAATACATACAACGTGTTTCGATTCTTTTTATGTAAGAACCTAGGCCACATCTCATACGTTTATAGCAGAAAGGCATATAAATATGAGCCGCGCTCTGAGAAAATGGGTTTAATGGGTTTAATGGGTTTAATGCATTTGCGTAAACTGTCATCCCAGATCAGCGTGAAGGTTTTTGCTAAAAAGAGACTTTCCTGAAACGAAATATACCATAAATACAAAAAAGTCGTCCCTCGTGTGGACTTCACAAGCTTATCTGGAACGGCACTGTAGGCACATGCATTAAACCCTCTATTCACACAGCACGGTCCATATCATATTTAATATATTTAGGTACTTATAAGTCGACAGTAAATCCATAATAAGAACGCATTATTGTTTTGTTGTGTGTGTTTTATGATGTCTAATGTAAAAACAAAACACACACATGCTTCATGCATTATTATACTTGTATTCATTATATTATTAAAGACGATTTTCAATCAAGAACGTTTTTTCTCATTTGTCTACATATGTTTTAACAGAGTTGTGTATTAAGGTTACATAACAAAACTACGATTACAATAAATCGAAGTCAAATTATGATCATAATGTTAACTAATGTCGGACTTAAACCCATTTATGCCTAGCGTCTAGAAAATGCAACCTTAATGTACAGGTTACACTATACTAAGTTTTACGCCTAGTTACATAGACATCCCTCATTTTGGAAATAAATTGTTCCAAAATTTTGAAGGATGGGAGAGTCCACTAGGCATAAATGGGTTAAAGTCGGACTTGAAACCGGATACAACTGATGTAAGTATCCGACTGAAAAATAGTGATTGTACCAGTATCATATTCTATGCAAAACTCGTGCATGAACAGGGCTTAGTAAACAAAAACGTAAGTTAAAGTTTAATAGATTCCTAATGAGCAAGGGGATCTATCCTATAGATGTGACGAGAATCAGAGGACTGTTTGGGTGATTGACTACAAAATGTATCTTGCAGTTTAAAAAATAAATTTGCGAGTTTTGCCCAAACAAAGCGTTTATGACCGCCTTTATGTATTAAGCTATATAAAAGGAATACTTGAGACATTATTGACACTTATGTCAATCCCGCAGGACACGCATGTCAACTGCCCATTGGATGTTGATGGCATTGATAAATATAAGTGGTATAAGACGTTTGTATGTCAATTTTTTGTAGATTCTTGTGTATTGGTAAAATACCACAAACAGTTCAGTGCTACAACAATAAAATGTTGTACTACTTCGACTATCACGTGATACACTTATACATGCGGGTGAAATCAATGCGCGTGGTTCGTCGTAACACCTTTGTTGGTTGTAACTGATGACGGCCTGCGTTCAGATTTAAAAATTCCAATTAAATCTTTTCTAAATCCAGACCCTATCAAACAGTACAACAGAAAATTGACGCCATTATTGAGATACATGCAGATATGAAACACGACACTAGTTACTTTAGCGTCCTCTACTGAAACATTGCTCTCTGAAAAGCTGTATAAAGCGTTGAAAATACACAGAGGTGCATTACAAATAAAAAACGCAGTGCTAAGGATAATAGTACGACGTGTAAGAGTTTTAAGAATGTTCTGGCGTTTTCCAACTCGTGAAGAGTTATGTTGTCCTCCGCATTCTTGAAGAGTGTTTCTGCGCATGCGCTTTACACTAATGACTTTTAAAAGGATGGAGATGTTACAAATCAGCATTATGATAAACGGAAATACGAACAGGACACAGAGGTCAAGAATAATCATTGTAAACAAATCTATTCCGAATGGTGATGACGTCATAATCTCGCATTCATCACGTGAGTCCGGAACGTCGCCATTTGAAGGTACGTAGACAAATCGTCGTAAACCACTTCCTATGTATATAGGCAGGTAGCTTAAGGATAAGAGCAGCGTTAATACGACTGAAATGAAATTGTTCTATATTATATGATGAAAAAGAGGGTCATTGTTCTTGGTAAAGTGCAAACTTGACTATTTACCTCAATACCGAAGCGTATGTTCATCAAACAACGTTTCGATTGAGATTTTTTTACAAAGTGAAACTATTCATACGTAGAGAATTTCGTTTTATGCATTTAACACACTGTGTAAACTACATGAATGGGTTAAAAGATGGAGTTTAAAACCTTACAACAATAAATGAAGTAGCCTTTGACATCTATAAAAACGAACAATTTGTATGATATGTTAACATTGAATTTCAGCACTTTAACAAACGAATAGAGCTTACTTTTATTTAAATATAGACTAGTTCTCCAATCGCGATCGATTCTAATGTGTCTTGTGCCAAAGGTTGACCTGGCTCGAGCGTGGCCAACAACTTCGCTGAAGTCTCACTATACCGGCTGCACTTTGTAAGAATGTTCAAGACCGGTTGGTCTTATCTCCTGACTCCTTGACGGGATTCGTTAAGTTTGAGCTCAGCCGGAAGCCTCAATCGCGAAAGAGAGTCATTCAACGCTGAAAATTTCCCCTGGATGTTGGTCTCCCGGATGCGGTAGAAAAACCGGTCCCGGGGGCCACAAACCCGTGGCTGTCTCTCGTGGAAACAAAACTGCTAGGATCCACGGATAATCCGCATGGATTCTCGTCCACTGGTGAACTATGCACCTTTGCTAATCCGTTATTAAGTTTACGTTCGAATTTATCCAATTTCTCGGACACTAAACCCATAAACTGTTCTAATTTCTCTTCCATATCATAAACGGCGTCCTAAATCGGGATTGTACAAGTTTAAAATGAGCTTGTGACGTAACAAATATATTACTTCACAACTGGTAATACAACCTGTGTTTGTCACGTGACTACTATCTGTTTTTGTGGATTATTTTGTATAAAAGAAAACAAAACATAGCTGTCGCGTCCATGTTTTTTTTGTCAATTTCCTTTTCTGCCCAAAACAAATATTTTATATCATTAAGTGTGCCTATTATTCATAATTGGAACACCTTAACTATGTTAAAATCAACCACATAATGGTTGATTTTCAATGTTAAAATATGAATATATATATTTAGCTAAATAAGCAAAAATTTACAATATTCAATAATACACATAGTACACTATAGAATTTTAGGACTTTAATAAATAACAATACACTTGGGGACTTTTCTAACGCATCACTTATTCATATCAATATAGATCTCTTATTTTGGAACGGCTTGTGTTGAAATTTGGACCAAGAAGAAGTCAACACATATCTGATAAATCCTAGAATAAATTATTTGAAAATAAAAAAAAACAACGAAATATAAAACTTAACAAATTAAAAACGTCACTTTAAAAGTTAAATTCGCAAACTCGTACATCGTTAAATAAAGACAATGTGAAAAGTAAAACGCAACTAACACGTCTTAATAACTGATCAGCTTGCAACATGCCGATTGAGCCGTTTCGGTCCTGAATATTCATACGAGCCATAGTGTTTTGCTTTAATAAATGTTATATTTTTCTTGTGTTTAAACTTACCCAGAATTATGAAATTGAAATTAAATTAGAATAACATATATATCGCCTTTAACTACACTTGGTGATTTTTCTAACGCGACACTTTTAAAACTTACATATCTCAGTAATGAGTAAATAGTTTATTTAAAATTTCACATTTGATCATTTGACTACAATATGTGCAAGCTAACGATAAAATCATCCATCCGTGGCGATCGGACGATTTAGCATGTGGGAAAGGTAGCCTGTAAAATGCATAGTGCGCGATTATACTTCTGATATTGTTTTGTAAATAAATTTATGTTTTCCTTGTGTAAGAACCTACCTTAAATAATTAAATTGAAATTAGAATTAAATCGCGTCTCAACATTTCCACGTGCTAAAGCGTCCAATCGTCATTGATGAATGATTTCATCGTAAGCTTACATAGAAAGTAGTCAACTGATCGTATGTAAAATTTTAAATCAATATCGTTACTCATAACTGAAATATTTAAGTTTGAAAAGTGATGCGTTAGAAAAGTCCCCAAGTGAACATGAAAGTGAAGCAGCAATTGGCTTGACTACGCCTCTGTACAAACCTTGCTTATGAACCCTCTTTGGTGATGGAATAGTTGTTTGACAGCTTTTGCGTTTCCTTTTGTTTCTTTTAATGGATATTTCCCCAAAATTATCAGAAGAACATTCACCAGACGTTGCTTTCAGATTTGAATTCACTTCATCGGAAGTCACAACAATTTCTTCCACTTTAGAACTCTTTGTCAAACATATTTCATTGCTCTGTCCTTCAGAATAGTCTTGTGATAGATTTTACTTAAAAGCACAGCTGATTAAAGGAATTGGCACATGTGGATCATTCACTGCTTATAATGCAACTGTTTGGTCCTTACTGTCGGTAACATCATACCAATTGTGGTATGACAAACCAATTGACTTATTTGTACAAACGCCCATGTCAATGGATTTATCACCACAATCCGTTTTACCCTTTGCATCAGTTGATTTGAAACTCGCAGCTGTCAATGAATGGCTCTTTGCGCAACACTAGAAAGAAAAACCTGAACCGGTGCAGTGCTCACAGCATTTGCCTCAGTTGTGATAACCAACTTAATGACAAAAGTACAATTTGAGGCAGACTGTGGTACACTTGGCAAGACCTGTTCATTTTCAAAATCTAATCAATCTTCTTGAGAACCAAACTTGCTAAGTTGCAACTCTTTTAAAATCACCAGCTTGTGTTCCTCCACGATTTCATAACAAGCATCATGTATTTCATTAAACACTGGTTCCCTGGTGCTCACAAATTGCGGGGTCTTTACTATGGTTATCATTGGTAGCTTCTGTTGCTGGTAGTATTGGGGCTGTGAACTCAGATGTCAGAAATGTTTACTTCTTGGTCAGTGTTGGTGGTCCTGCCGTCGACAGAAGAAACCGAACGGGTTACAAAAGATTGCACAACCCGCGAAATGGGTATATGAATATCCATATGATGTACCTTACTATGGAATATGGCTATGTTGGCTGTAGGGAGAGCTGGTTTCAACATCAATTATATTGGGGTTCAAAAGGGCACCATTTTAAGAATTTAAACACGTTCTTTTATCACTGATACCAGCAGCATTTAATGTTGGTGTGGAAAGAACTAATGAGTTTCCTTTGAAAACAGAGATTTCACATCCTTGATTCACGCTATCTGGGTCATGAAGCAGACCAGTTTGTCTTACTGCCATGTCAACACTTCCTTGCAATGCATATACATCATCATTCTTGGAGAGCAGGACATACCAGCGTACCATCAAATATCGATTATCATCTTTCTTTGAATCATCAGATACACTCAGTTGTTGAGTATAAAATATTGTTTCCATATTCAAAGTGTCAGCATTCATATTAACCGGTAAAGATGTAATGCTTGCAATAGGTGGACACTGATCAGCATTTGAATTATGAGTCTGCTTTCTAATGACACATCCAGAATTAAAGCTAGCATTTTTTCTGACATTGTCATGCGTAACTCCAAATCCCGTCTGTTCTAATTTCCAGTGCGGTTAGGTGAACCCATCTTGTTTAATGTGATATTGTACCATCTCTTAAAATCCAGTTTTTCCTGATTGTTCATGAACTAAATTGTGGCCATCTTTTTTGTTTCCCTGTTGATGCATCTCTGCCCGTAGAACATGCTCTGATTCGGCATTTGCAGAATAAAAGCAAGAAGTTGTATTATACCATTCATCAGCCTCGACGTTGACACCAACATTGTTACAGCCATGTAGTGTTTCTTCTGAATTAAGGGGTTTCTTGATCTACCCTAGCCTATTGAAAGTTAACGTCAAATTGTGTTATGGAATCAAATTCCTTTAGTTAAAATCACCTTCTTGCTTTCTGTTTCACTTCCCATGACATTGCATTCTGTATCTCGTTGCATTCTTTTGTACTTTTTGGATGCTGTCAGAAAAGGACTTTTCACTGCACTTGTCATTCTGGAAATGATTAACAGAAACACAAGTTTATTCAGGGGCAGATACTCGAGACAGCCATACAAGCAGTACCATTGAAAACCATGCGCAAACATTTGCTTACGGCTTTACAATTGCAATCATAATGTAAAGCATTCTGAACAAATAATTATAGTAATGAGTAAACGAGAAATTGTTCCGTCAGTGATAAAAACCCGAGAACATGCATGAAGAAATCTGCAAGTAATAAAAATGAATAATTTGACTATTGTGCATGGTTTCCAATCAAACTTGATTTTGGAGGCCAACTTGCATTTGATGGCGATCAACTAGGGGAAAGGTGCAGGGCCGGGCATGTTTAACCAAGACAATTGTGAAAATGACAAGTCAATAAATTGAATACTTTTTTTGAAGACTAATACATAAAGTGCATGATTCTGTTTAAAGAGCACTAAGTATATGCATACATTATATTGGAGATGTTACAGAAAGGAGAAAAAGGTGAAAATATAATAAATTTAACCAAGCATGTTATTGTAGATGAAGAACATTTTATTCAAATGAAGTTTGATTGATAATTTATTTAAATGTTTGTTGATACCAATATATTTATTATGATAATTATGTTGTTATCCTTCAGGAAATCCAGAGGGATACATAGTTGGCATTGATCGTTAGTCATGCCCTTCCTTTCGTCCCTGTCACACATTTTATAGGGCTGTATATCAGAAATATTAATACAAGTTATCAACATAAAACGGCATGGGTGTATTGATGTCAGTTAGGAGAAGTTTCATGTAAAAGAACCACAACCCTACGCTTTCATACATAATATATATATATATATATATATATATATATATATATATATATATATATATATATATATATATATATATATATATATATATATTTGATAGTGACCATATTTTTGTTCAGAAAAATTGATATTTCGGTATGATATGATTATTTATCATTAACAATGATGTTTTCACTAATTAATATTATAGCCACACGCTAACCACCTGTGACACAGATTACTTATGTATGATAACATATACAAGTATTTCTAGATCATTTACCCAATACACATTTGCTAATGGCTTTTTTATGACTGGCGGCTATATACACCGGTAATTCTTGTTTGCTTCACTATGTAGCAACAATATACAATCTAAAAGATAGTACTTGATATTGCCTGAGGTTGACAAACGTAACTTTATTACCAGGTGCATGTATGCATGTGTGTAGCCAGCTCAAAGTTTGACACTGGAGTCAAGCCAGAATGTGCATTACAAACTGAGACTGGTTTATATTTTGGAAAAATATTATCCAAGTTTATCCAAATTTAATCCGATTCCATTTTTGTTCAAAGATTTGTAATGGGTCATTACTGAGGGCTCTTTCTTTCTCAATCTGGATTTTTAGTTTAAGACTATGGACATCACAAATAAAATTTGGTACTTGTTTTTGTACTTCATGTTTAAGATAAAATATTTCATCAATATAACCATAAAATTCAAAATATTATTACCGTCTATTGATTTCAATGAGTTAATTCCGAAACTTACATTTAAGAAAGATAGTTTAACGTTTAGTTGCTGTTGTTCAAGAAAAGATATTAATTGATTCCAAATAGGCTGGATGTGTTTGCACTCGCCAAAAAGATGTTCTATAGTTTCAATGTTTTCACTGCAGAAGTCACACAGATTTGAGTTAGATAATTTGCATTTAAAGATATATTTATTTGTAGCTATAATTCTATGGATGTATTTATATTGAAAATTTCTCAGTGTGCTTTCAAAAGTTGCTTTATATGGCATGGTAAATATGTGTTTCCAATTAATTTCATTTTCTCCAAAAAGGACTTGCCATTTATATTGGATTTTGGAGTTTTCTGTAGGGTTTTTAATTTGTAGTTTGTAAAATATTTTATTTGTTTTGTTTTTTTCTTCAAAGTATGTTTTCTACAAATGTTGTTTGAGTACATGGTGTATTATTTGTATTGATTTCAGATTTAATATGTATGGGTATGCTTTTGATTAGTGTGTAGTACTTCAGAAAATTATTTGAAGGTATTCCGTATATGTAGCATGTATTATCAAAAGAGTAGAAATCCTTAATTCTGTAGTTATATAATTGGTCGACATATTAAATGCTTCGTTCAAACCAATCTTTATAGAAAAATGTCTTATTGTTTGAAGTTATGTCTTTATTGTTCCATAAAATTGTTTTACTGCTGGTTTGGGTTTCTAAGTTATGAGTGACATCACTCCACGCTGATAAAACATCAGACAGAAATATGTTTTTGTTTGCAATTTCATGTAAGATAGTATTGCTGATGTTACATTCAAAGAGTAAGGAGTCACCATATTTTTTCGGATTTTCTGGTAAAATAATTTCCATGTACTCGTATTGGTATTATCTAGGTATCTTTTAACCCAGCTGCATTTGATTGCATTCAAGCATGAGTCAATGTTCGTTAATTGGATACCTCCATTTTCTACAGATTGAATTAACTGAGTGATTTTTATTTTATCAGGCTTACATTGTGTACCGTCCCATATGAAATTAAATATTGCTGATTTTATATCGTTAATAACATCATTTGGTGGATTTGGAAGAACTGTGAATACATATATTCATTTAGGAAGTACAAACGTTTTCAATACTGTGTTTTTTCCGATTAGTGCGAGTTTACGATGATGCCATGATTTTAAGCAGTTTTTAAAATTCTGTAATTTAGGTAGTATGTTTTTAAGAACTGTATCCTTTTCATTATTTGTGAAAGTAATTCCTAACGTTGTGGCTTCATCGGATGTCCAATTAAATTTCATTTCTTTTTTATATGGAACATTACTTTGTTTTAATTTACCTACTCGTAGCACAGTACATTTACTTTTGTTTAGTTTTAGACCCGATGTCATTCCGTAAAGGGTTAGCGACTCTATTAGGTTATGGAAAGAATCGTAATTGTCGTTTAAAAAGTAAGTTGCATCGTCAGCAAATAGGGATTGTTTGATTTCTTCGTCAGGTTCTAGTGATATGCCTTTTATGTGTTTATTTGATTGGATGTGATGTGATAGATACTCGATGCAAATAATAAATAGCGATGATGAGAGTGGACATTCTTGTCGAACCCCTCGTTCGATGTTAAAACTGTTTGAAAAGAAGCCATTGTTAATGATTATACTGTTAATATCGGTATAGAATAGTTTGACCCATTGAATGAGACTTTCACCAAAGTTCATATTTTCTAAGCAGGAGAACATAAATGAATGATCAAGCGAATCGAATGCCTTTTCAAAGTCTGCAAAGAATATTAGACCAGGACTATTTGAATTGTTGAAATAGTTAATGCATTCTTGGATAAGACGAACGTTTTCACCAATGTAACGTCCTTTAATGAAACCAGATTGCGATTTTGAAATGATTGATGGTAATATTTTTTTAATTCTGTTTGCTATACTTTTAGTTGCAATTTTATAATCATTGTTTAGTAAACTAATCGGGCGCCAGTTTGATAAGGATTCAAAGTTTTTTCCAGGTTTTGGAATAAGTGATATAATACCTTGATTTTGTAGCGTAGTTAAGTTTTCGTTGTTAAATGAATAGTTAAGTGAATTAATTAGAGGTGTTTTTATATCATTCCAGAATATTTTATAAAATTCGATTGTGATGCCATCAGATCCTGGACTTTTGTTATTTTGCATTTCTTTTAGGGCTAATCCACATTCATGTTCATTAAGCAATCTGTCGCACAGTTGTTTTTCCTCCTGGTTTAAAGCGTGATGTGTATTTTTAAAAAGGGTGTTATTTTCAACATTTTTTCGTTTATAGAGGGTTTCGAAAAATAAACGTTGTTCTTCTAGTATTTGAGTTCTGTTTGTTATATCATATATAACATTCACAACATTCACCTGGCACTCGTGCACTCCATTAGAACAAAACTAATGCAAGTACTGTTTCCTATAGTCACTTTAAGGCAAAATTGAACATATTTTATTTAGCGGTCTCTATATATTATATATGTTACAAAAGAAAATGTATCAAACGATGATTACACATGTGTATGTAATAACACTATGCAACATCATGAAAGATCAAACAATGCACACTTATGTCGTTGTGGTTTCCAGCAGGAAGCGTCCATCTATGATTAAACACCGTTTATTTAATGAAAATCCACCAAGTATGTCCAAAACAGCTAAAAGTTTCACAAATATGACCCCAAAATCGAAGTATGTAATTCTCGACGTCCATATGTCAGTTATGACGGAGGCGATTTCGGGTCGATTTTTCACAATTAAACAAGAACTTTGCTATAAACGTCTTTTCATTTTATGTATGTAAAAGTAGATTGTAATGAGAGCGTTATAGATCGTTCCAATGCGCAATCAAGTATTGATTATTTTCTGTCTGTCTGTCTGTCTGTCTGTCTGTCTGTCTTCCTACCTGCCTGCCTGTCTGTCTGTCTGTGTGTGTGTCTGTGTGTCTGTCTGTGTGTCTGTCTGTGTTTCTGTCTGTGTGTCTGTGTGTCTGTCTGTCTGTGTGCTGTCTGCTGTCTGTCTGTCTATCTGTCTGCCTGTGTGTCTGTCTGTAAGTCTGTCTGTCTGTCTGTGTGTCTGTCTGTCTGTCTTTCTGTCCGTTTGTCTATGTGTGTGTGTGTCTGTCTGTCTGTATGTCTCTCTCTCTATCTTTCTTTCTTTCTGTGTATCTAACTATTTCTATAAATATATATATATCTCCTAATTTATTTTTACATATGAAATCTACTTTGACACAAACAACACAAGTACTTGTTTAATAAATTATTTCCACGACTCAGTAACACGTGCTTACATCCGAGTAATATTGAGAAAAATATAGCTCCTGGTTACTACTTTGTTATTTGTGGGATCGAGTTCTTATCTCGTAGGAACGACTCAGTATGTGGCGCTTACTAATTTGAAAGAGCTAGCGATAATGTCAACCAGTAAAAAATACAAATAGCATATTTTTCAAAATGGCTAACATAAATGAGTGGAACATTATTATAGACGATGTTTAATTGACCGATGCCCGTTTATAAATATTAAATTCAAACTGTGTGTGTTCTGATTGTTTGATTATGGCGTTATGGGTTAGATGTTTGACTTACTAAGTTTTTAAACGAGTTGATTTTACCGTTTCCACGACTAAATAACCCAGCAAAAAAAGATGTGAATAAATCGGTCTAACAAATCAAAAACAAATCAGTGATTTGTTCACGATTTGGTACCGATATAAATCACATGCAAATGAGCTAATGAATCGCCAATCAATCGTAAACAAATCGTGCTAAGAAATCGGGATAAAATCCACTAAATAATGAATCGGTATTAAATCGGGTCTATTGAATTAGTCCCAAATCGCTAACAAATCGTAAATAAATCGGTATCAACATGTAAACAAATCAGTAACAAATCGGTCTAATGAATCGGTACCAAATCGGACTTATGAATCGGTACCAAATCAGTCTAATGAATCGGTATCAAATCGGACTAATGAATCGGTACCAAATCAGTCTAATGAATCGGTATCAAATCGGACAAATTAATCGGTACCAAATTGAATTTTAACAGTTCATATAAATATACATCTTTTAATATTAAAATCATTCCGTAAATAATATAATCTGCTGATTAATGCACATGCGACAGAAAACAATCATTACTAGGCCATCGTTACAAATCTTAAATATTGGTAGCGACTGTCCCAGATTTTTCAAAATAGGCTCCTGCCCAAAGTTTCTTAGTTCTTTCAATTTAGAACTATTATGAACCTACATATTGTGGTATAGCTTGCACTGGCCACGCCTACTTGCAGGACACGCCTACGGCATGAATGCCTCTTGGATAGCATGTTCAGGGACAGACTGTTTTGTATGCTTGACGAGTACGGATGTAAATAAAACCAGTATAACCTTCAATGGTGTTTGTTCCTTAAATGGAGTTCCTTTAATGGTGCTAACTAGTGTATTCTGTAGAGGAAACACTACAATTGGCGACGAGGATATTAAACGTTCAATTACATTGTCTTAAATGATGGAAAAAGAAAACGACTATTTGCCCCGATTCGATGTGCATGGTGAACCGTCGGGATTAGCGGCAAAGTGGAAACGTTGGTTTCGAGCGTTTGAACTGTATGTTGTCGGGAAAGGAATTAAAGACAATGACCGTAAACATGCATTGTTGCTTCACATGGCTGGCATGGAAGTGCAGGATGTATTCTATACTTTGCCGGAAGGAGAGGGAGCAAACGTTTATGCTAGAGCCGTCGATGCGCTAAGCAAGCATTTCGCGCCACAATCGAATGTTCCGTACGAAAGACATATGTTCCGGAAGTTAGATCAGTCGCCGACAGAATCCGTAGATCAATATATCACACAGTTGCGACAGAAAGCAGAGACGTGTGAATTTGAGAACACAGATGAGCAAATTAGAGATCAGGTGATTGAGAAGTGCATTTCAAGTGAATTAAGACGGAAACTTCTGCAAAAAGGACGGGATTTAACCCTGACAGAATTGCGTTCCATTGCGAGAACTTTAGAAAATGCTGAACATCAGGCAAAATGCATTGAGCAAAGCCCACAGGCGGTAAACACAACAACTAGCCGAACAACAAAAGGTACGTTTGCACGGAAAAATCGTATTCAAAATGACGTTCAATGTTTTAAATGTGGGAAACGGGGTCACATTGCAAAAGACAGCACGTGTCCAGCGCGTGGAAAGCACTGCAATAAGTGTGGCAAGATAGGACATTTTGCGATTAAATGCCGATCGGGTGAAAAGTCGAAAAAGAAACCGCTTACTGTGCGTCAAGTTGTGGACACAACTGATGACAGACAGTTCACGTTTACTGTACAAAATAAGTACCCGACAGCAACATCGATAATGGTCGAAATTGGTGGTGTACAAATAAAGGCGATCATTGATTCCGGTTCCAGCTGCAACATTGTGGATAGGAAAACGTGGGAGTTCTTGAAACGAAATGACATAAAATGCAGGGACGAGCCAAGGAAAACAGAACTGTATGCCTATGGATCTAAGGAACCACTGAAGACTGCTGGTGTATTTTGGACAACGATTGTTTACAAGGGTGTAGCGGTAGATGACGCAGAATTTGTTGTCATTGAGGGATCTGGACAGTCCTTATTAAGCTGTGATACAGCTATGCGACTTGGCGTACTTAAAATAGTGCGTCAAATGGAAACCCCGGGAATATCGGATGTTGTTAATAATTACAACGAATTATTTACGGGACTTGGAAAACTGAAAGGTTATCAACTTGAAGTGCCCATTGACCAGGCTGTAACACCTGTAGTGCAACCGACCAGACGCGTGCCATATCAGTTACGAGAGAAGTTGGAAGCTAAAATCAAAGAATTACTCGACTCAGATGTCATTGAACCCGTAAGTGGACCGTCGAAGTGGGTGTCCCCTGTCGTCATAATACCAAAGAATGATGGCGACATTCGACTTTGCGTTGACATGAGGCAGGCAAACAGAGCCATACAAAGGACTAGGTATCCAATACCAACAGTGGACGAAGTGTTGCAGGAAATGAATAACAGCAAGTATTTCAGCAAACTGGACATTAAAAACGCGTATCATCAAATTGAACTGTCCCCAGAATCGCGAGAAATCACAACGTTTACAACACACAGCGGACTTTTCAGGTATAAACGTTTAATGTTTGGAATAACATGTGCTCCAGAGATGTACCAGATGATTTTGCAACAAACATTGCAAGGCTGTGAGGGTGTTAACAGCATTGCCGATGACATTATTGTCCATACTGCAACGAAAGAACAACATGATAAATGTTTAAATAATGTGCTATGTGTATTGAGAGACAAAGGTTTTACACTTAACAAGGAAAAATGTCAATTTTACATGAATAAGTTAGTGTTTATGGGTCATGAGCTGTCTGAGAGAGGGATAGGGGCAACGCAGGTCAAGGTCGATGCTGTAGTAAACGCGCCTGAGCCGCGAAACGCGAGCGAGGTTCGAAGTTTCCTCGGTTTAGTGAATTTTTGCGCAAGATTCATACCGAATTTGTCTACGATTTCCGCGCCGTTAAATGATCTGTTAAGAAAGAAAACGGTGTTTAAATGGGGTCGGTCTCAACAGGACGCGTTCAAAGAATTAAAAAGAAGGCTAGCATGTGCCGAAACATTGGGGTATTACGATAAAACCGCGTCGACAAAGGTCATAGTCGATGCGAGTCCAGTAGGACTAGGTGCTGTGCTCGTGCAGGTTCAAAATGGGGAAAACCGCGTAATAAGTTATGCCAGTAGAAGCTTAACTGATGTTGAGAGGAGATACTCACAAACTGAAAAAGAGGGTTTAAGCGTAGTGTGGGCATTAGAGCGTTTTCATCCATGGCTTTATGGTATCGAGTTCGAGCTTCTTACTGACCACAAGCCACTTGAATACATTTACGGACCAAGGTCAAAACCGTGCGCTAGACTTGAGCGATGGGTTCTTAGGCTGCAACCGTACCGATTTACGGTTAAACATGTGAACGGTCGAGACAATATTGCAGACGCACTGTCGCGACTTCCGCTCAAGCACAGTTCTAGGACAATAGATAGTGTAGATGACCACGAATACATTAAATTTGTTGCGCGCGAAGCAACACCCAGTGCTATGACCACTCGAGAAATAGAAGAGGTATCATTTCGTGATGATGAGATAAGCAGATTACGCGAAAGCGTGACGAACGGGACGTGGGATAAACACGAGCAAAATCAGTTCATACATATCAAAGATGAACTGTGTGTAATTGGTTACTTAGTACTTAGGGGTACGCGAATCGTTGTCCCGCGTGAATTACGCAAACGCGTATTAGACTTAGGTCACATAGGTCATCCGGGAATCGTGTTGATGAAAAGCAACTTGAGGACCAAAGTTTGGTGGCCGGGTATTGATAAGGAAATTGAAAATTACTGTAAAATGTGTTATGGCTGTCAGTTGGTAAGCCAGTCAACAAATCCCGAACCGATGACGAGAACCGAGCTACCAAGTGCCCCATGGCAAGATTTAGCCGCGGACGTATTAGGTCCGTTGCCATCAGGTGATTACATTTTTGTTTGTGTCGACTATTACAGTAGGTATGTAGAGCTTGAGGTCACCAAAGTAATAACTAGCGAAAAACTAGTGTCAATATTAAGGAAATGGTTTTTGACGCATGGCTTGCCATTATCTCTACGTACAGACAATGCTAGTAGTTTTGTTTGCGAGTATTTCGAAAATTATTTGCAGTCTCAAGGAATCGAACACAGGCGAAATACTCCCTTGTGGCCGCAAGCAAATGGGGAGGTTGAACGTCAGAACCGTTCAATACTAAAGCGATTACGCATATCTCAAAGTCAAAATCGTAATTGGCGATTAGACCTCGATGATTACCTGATAATGTATCGAAGCACACCCCATTCAGTAACGGGTATGTCACCTGCTGAGATGCTGTTCGGTCGTAAGATAAGAACATGTGTTCCTGAAATTAATACGTATAAGCGGGAAGATAGCGAAATACGTGATCGTGATTCCGAGAAAAAGGGGAAAGGGAAAGTATACTCCGACGCGAAACGAAATGCAAAAGAGAGCGAAATTGTACCAGGCGACAAGGTTCTTTTGAAGCAAAATAGAAACAATAAACTCGACACTCCGTTCAGTTCCGATAAGTACACAGTTATAGATAAGAACGGGAATAGCGTGGTTGTACGTGCCGATGATGGTACCGAGTATCGGCGGAATGTAACGCATATGAAAAAAATGAATGAACAAAATCCTCAGACAGACTCAAATGTAAACAATTCTAAAAGTGAACATTGTCAAATTAATGTATCATCTGCGGGTAAAGACAGACCGATAAGGGTTCGGAAAATGCCCGAGAAATTTAATGATTTCAAACTGGTGTAAATGCACCGCTAAATAGGCATGTAATTTACTGGTGTTCATTCGAGACAACACACGTGGCGCTTATCCCGCGGATGCTAGTAAATTTCTATTAAACTGACATGTGTATCATGCTCCGAGTGTAAAATGGCTTATAAACGGAAATTGATTAACAGCCAGTGTGGTCGCTCATTACTTTCATGTTAACGATAAAAGGGAATTGTGTGAGAACATTGCTAGTACAAGCGGCGTGCTATTTTATTTTCATTGATAAAATGTTTTCATTTGTGATGTTTTTGTTTTGATTAAATTTAGTTTAGATTGTTTCATAAATGCATGGTGTAATTTGTTATCATGAATTGTTTGTGAACGTATGGGTTTATGTTTAGAGTATGTATTTGTTGATCATGCATTATTTGGTTTAAAAAAAAGGAGGGATTGTGGTATAGCTTGCACTGGCCACGCCTACTTGCAGGACACGCCTACGGCATGAATGCCTCTTGGATAGCATGTTCAGGGACAGACTGTTTTGTATGCTTGACGAGTACGGATGTAAATAAAACCAGTATAACCTTCAATGGTGTTTGTTCCTTAAATGGAGTTCCTTTAATGGTGCTAACTAGTGTATTCTGTAGAGGAAACACTACACATATGGACACAAATTTTTATTCCTGCTATAAATAAAATATACTAAAAATCAGTCTACCTATACTCACTGTTACATTATTGGGTTGTGCTACTTATTTAAGAATGGCCTCAAGAATATTTTGTAACAAATAACTATATAGAGCTGCTTTTGGAAAAACGTATGTCTCTCTTATGTTCTTAATCATCTAAGTGGTAATTACAAATTTCAGAGATTAACATTAAAACAGACGCATAATGTCGTTCGTAATATAGAATCCAAAATGGTATCTGCGCATGCGCAGTCATGGACTTGATACCACTATACTACTCAGCTTTGCATATACGCAGGCGTGATGCTAAAATCCCCATACAAAGCTTTTTCTTTAATTTGATTTTGTGACCTTGTTTTGAAAGTCATCTCCCGTACGAAAAAAGTACGCCAATACCTTAGGTGAAAACCGCCCAGAAAAATTAGGCGGTTTCCGTCTTTTACTACTATAAAGCGAAATATGTGCTTTAGCAGGACCTTAACGAGAATAGGACTCGAAATATGCTATTTTTCCGCTTAGGTAGACGAAAACCGCCTAAATAGGCGTAAACAAGTTTTAGCAGGAACATTTTCCGTTCAAGATCATTGTGCTTAGGCGGAAAAATTACACGGAAAACCTTAACCAGAAAAAAGTCCGCCTTGGGTAAAGCATAAAAATATGGTCAGTAAGACATTGCGAAGGAATCCTTTCTTAATCTATTAATAGGAAACTCACGTCCTGCACAGACTAGTAAAATTAAAATTAAAAACACATCCAAGATTCAGGTAGACTACAGTTTTCCAATTTTACAGAGTAAAGTAAAATGTACAGACTGTAAATATTAAACATTTTTATTTAATGATATTATGACACGATTATTATATTATATAAGCAAAGTTACATGTACTGACAGTCAATAAAATAATGTAATTTACTCTGTTATGAAATAAATCCCTATATTTGTATATACAACACAAATTATTGTATCACTGTTATATGACGTGAATTGAGTTTATGTTTCAAGAAATTACAGTTCTTATATTGAGATTAAAATCCCTTTTAGAGCTCTTCTTTTGCCTAAACTGGACCCTGGTGTCAGCTACCATCACTCTGTGACTGCACTTACTCAGAATTCGTTGTCAGGGAAAAGTTGCTACACTATCTTTTTTGACAATCGCTGAAAGCAAAACGATACAATGTATTATTATGCCCCACTTCGAAGAAAAGGAAGTATATTGTTTTGCAAGGTCACAGTGACTCAAAATAGTAAAATGGTTTCCGGATAATAAATCAAGAATGCTTATGCCTAGGATCATGAAACTTCATAGGTACATTGATCATGACTGGCAGATGACCCCTATTGATTTTCAGGTCACTAGGTCAAAGGTCAAGGTCACAGTGACACAAAACGTATTCACACAATGGCTGCCACTACAACTGACAGCCCATAAGGGGGAATGCATGTTTTACAAACAGTCCTTGTTTTAAAATCATTTTGTTTAGTCAATCTGAATGAAATGATCATATAGGATCTACTAAAATTACAGCTTAAATTATATTAATGCAACATGGTTCACCAACTTGCTTCTCTTTATATTTTGCTTTTAACACTGTATAAACTAAATTTGACATTTTTGGCATATGAAGGTCAGATCATTTGGTGTTAGATAAAAAGAGAATCAGCTGTAATGTCGATTAAGTTACAACTTGCAAACTACTTTATATTAAGTTTTTGCTTCACACGTTTAAATGATAACAAAAGCTTTCTTATAGCGTGTAATTGAAACAATTTGCTTTTAATTTCGTGGCAGAGTAGTCTGATTAACAAATCTTAGTATTGGTTACATTGCCATTTCATTTGGTCACTGATTAAGCAATTGATTTTTACAACTTATATATGTTGGTTTTGTAAGATAGAGATACCACCCAAATCTTGACTGACTTATGTCTTTTATGTGAAATTACTGCAAAGATAATTGGCTTCATCATTTATTTTAAATGTTAATAATCACCCACCAAAACAGATATTTGCAACTGTAAAGCTATATCATTAATTTAACATAACATTATAAGAAAACAATGAAAAGTAAAACAATACAAACCTGTTTAATAGTTCAAGGCATAATCCAAAAGGCCGCCATGCACTTCATAACTCACTGAATTCCTCGTTTTTTGTTGTCACACACAACATGTTCATTTCCACATTCTACTTAATTGTTTAAAAATGTTCATCAAAGACAGTATTTCAGGATATTGTTAAAACTTCACCTTTAACGAGTCCAAACATTGCATTGAAACTACATTTCAAGCTAGTAACATGTCCTGCATGGATCTATGCTTACACATTCAAATAAGGCTCACAGTCTGTAAGCAGCCAATCAGAAGAGATTATACACATTCCAGCAAGCAGTGATTCAGATGTAGTTTCAAATTACAAGTACCAAGCGGTTGAGAAACCGCCATAATCACGTTGGTGAAGTGAGCACAACAAAGGCTAAAACCACTATACTATTGTAGGTTAAACACAACCATTATTTATGTAACAGCACATGTATAGTTTTTCAAAGTAAGGAATATACTAGTGTGCACAAGAGAAATTCAATGACTATTGTCATAGCCTTGAAGTCCGCATCAGCTTATCTGCTTGACTATGAAAAAAGGTCACACCAGCAAGCATTTAGTCAATTTATGCATTATTTAAGAAAAAATACATATGTCCTTCAAGATTTGTGCAAATAATTTGAATCATGAGTGCGTAGAATGCACTTACAAGTAAGTGATTTCATTTGCACATCAAAACTATTGCCCATATTTCATTCTGCGATAAAATATAGGGAGACATATATTATTTCGATTCTAACCAAGATGATACAGCACTCTTGTTCATCTTTCAAAAGTTTAAGACATATTTGAATTGAGCATCATTTGAGTACAATGAATCGTTAATACATGGTATCGATCAAAATATATGTTTCTAATGAATTGTATTAAAATCTGTGTATTATAATGTCAAGTATAATGAATCGGCAATAAATGGTACTGATGAGAATTTCTATTTCATATCAATCTTAAACAAATCGTGTTCATATAATAAATTGGTAATAAATCGTGGGCGGGACTTTCTTCATGGTGCACGATTTGTTCACGATTGATTTAATCAATCGTATTTAAATCATACTAATAAATCGGTAAAGTACAATCTGTTCACGATTTGTTCGCGATTTTCATACGATTTATTGTTGATTTTTTTGTTTGGGTAGTCGTTCTATCGATTTTCTATGATGCTCCTTTGACTAAACTATACTAGTCATCAACACGACTAACTGAGTCGATCCCACGACATACTAAATCGTGCCAAAGACATACTTGGTCGATTCCACGACTGACTTAGCCATTTTTTTACCAAGTCGTCTTAACGAAGTCTTACGTCGTTACCACGACTTACAACACTCGTTTCATTAAATCGAGAGGACCATTTACCAAGTCGTGGTGACGAAATAAATATAAACAAGCACCTGTTCCATCTGTGTTACCGTAGTAAGGGTATTATAAACATTTATTTAACAGTTTTTAATTATATTATACGATAAATTTTATCAGACCCCTTTAAGTTGTCGCCGTTCTTTCGACCTTATCCGTAAGATAAACGAGGCAATCCAAGGTCATACATGAAACTATTTTCCTTCGTCATATATAAACAGTGATATTACAGTACACCAACACTCATGTCGCGATTGATTGAAGCAAAGCTCTCAAATAAAATGAAATGGGTTAAAGGATATCTGTTCATTATGTGTCGTAGATCCATGTAACTCGTGACTTGTCAGTATCGCAATGCAATCGGTTCATTTTATGCTGCAAAAAGATGTAACTTCGGATTTTTAAAACATATTTATAAACACAGTATAGTGATAACTATAAATTAAACGTATATACAAAAATCCGAACTCAATGCGATAACTAGATAACAAACACTTAGTGGCGTTGCGCTGTTACTATTGATCCAACGGTTAAGTTAAACATTTTAGCCGGCCTTAGCGTTAATACACGTCTTTGTAAATATTCATATCAATATTACTCGATATTTTAATATGAAACACACTCGGCAACGATTATTCATGGATTTCAGTGGTATATTTAGGAGGACCGAGGATATTTTAAATGTATTGTGCTATAGATGCGTATATACTTTATTGAACTAATAAACCTCCCAGTTTGGAAATATGTTGTAATAAGATCCAAACGTTAGCGGTATTTTTCTTGCTATTAATTTTCTTTATAACAAAGCAAAAGCTGATTGAAATTATCTAAAGGGGCATATCGGCATGGAATGCAGTATAATTATTTTGAAGAGACGTATCAGTATATTTGCATTGCAATATACCTCAATGAAAACATGAAGACATTTATTAATTGTGGCGTGTAGATTTATTTCTCATTTAAAACCGAGTAACAACTCAAACAATTATATCCAAGCGCAAATGAACTAAAACAAACTCCTCTATACAACACACCAAATAAACAACGTATTGAAGAGTTAAGACTCTTTAAGTAGTTCGAATGAATAGGGCATTTTCTTCATAAAAACCTCTCATCGTGGAAGATATGCGACTTGCAAATGGAACGAACGACGAAGAAGACAGAATCTAAATTAAAGTATTTGACGAATGGGGTACAATATGTGACGACAGTTTTGGTCTGGAAGAAGCCAGTGTTTTATACCGTTTGCTAGGATATGGGTGAGTGTCTTCACGCCTAATATTCCATAATTAATAGCTCTTTAAATTGTTTTCGTTCTTATTCGCAATACTATATTTCATTTGACTGTCAGTAGTTGATAAGATATCGCGTTAATACACGACAACAACAACAATTTGTTCCAACTGTCGTTGATATATTTGGGGGAAACACGTTGATTGGATAAAAAAACAAGAGCACCGCATAACGGGTTCCACGCTCGGCTGCGGGTGCAGTTTTTAATAAATGTTGTTGTTTTTTTTAAGAAGTCACAGTGACCTTGACCTTTGACCTAGTGACCCAAAAAGGTGTGGCATGTAGAACTCATCAAGGTGCAGCTACATGTGAAGTTTCACAGTTGTAGGTTGAAGCCAATTTTCAAAACCTTAACAAAATGTAAAGGTTTTAGCACGACGCGGACGGCGGACGTCGGACGGCGGACGACGAGCTGGCTATGACAATACCTCGGGTTTCCTCCGAAAACAGCCGAGCTAACTTATGTTCAATACGCTGAAGAAGCACTGTTGCGTCTTAAAATATAATTTAATTTTAACATGTTCACAATAATGGCTTCAAAACTCTGTGCATTTGGTAACACTCAGTACTTATATATTGAATGACTTTGTCATTTGCAGATCTTATTCAGTTTAATAAAAACAATGATATGTTGGGCTGTAACACTGTAAATAATTACCAAATCAGGATATATATTTACTAAAGTAAATATATAAAGTGAAGTACAAAGATTGTTTAGCTTAGCAAACATTTTGGAATACAAAAAATATTAACTGTTCACTTCTCCAACATTATTACCCATTATAGGAATCATTCTTTCAACTGTTTAGCATATATAGACTGTTCACTAAAATACAATCGAGATAATCGATGTTTACATCTTATTTCTCACAACGTCATTAAATGACGTGGGCGCACGCGTTTGGTCGTAGGTTTGCGACAACAATAAAATGTTGTACTAGTTCGACTATCAGGTGATTCACTTATACATGCAGTTCAAATTGATTCGCGTGGTTCGTCGTCAGACGTCCGTTGGTTGTAACTGCTGAAGGCCTGCGTTCAGATTAAAAAATTCCAATAAAATCTTTTCTAAATCCAGACCCTATTAAACAGTACAACAGAAAATTGACGCCATTGTTGAGAAACATGCATATATGAAACACGGTGCTATATACATTAGCGTCGTCTACTGAAACATTGCTCTCATAGCTGTCTAAAGCGTTGAACAATAACAGAGGAGCATTGCAAATCAAAAACGCAGTGCTAAGGATAATAATACGACAGGTAACAGTTTTAAGAATGTTCTGGCGTGAAGAGTTTTGTTGTCCTCCGCGTTCTTGAAGAGTGTTTCTGCGCATGCGCTTTACACAGATAACTTTTAAAAGGATTGAGATGTTACAAATCAGAATTATGATAAACGGAAAAACGAAGAGGACACAGAGGTCAACAAAAATCATGGTTAACGAACTTATTCCGAATAGTGATGACGTCAGAATTTCGCATTCATCCTGCGAGTCCGGAACGTCGCCATTTGTAGGTACGTTGACAAATCTCCGTAAACCACTTCCCATGTAAACAGGCAGGTACACTATGGATAAGAGCAGCGTAAATACGACTGAAATGGAATGGTACTACAATATATGTTGAAAAAGAGGGTTAATTGTTCTTGGCAATATGCAAACTGTACTATTTACTTCAATTCCAAAGCGGATGTCCATCAACACAAGTTTCAAATGAGATTTTTGACAAAAAATATGCGGTTTAAAGAGAAACAGATCATACGTAGAGCATTTCGTTTTATGCATTTAACACAAGGGTTTATCTACGTGAATAGGTTAAAAGATGGAGTTTAAAACCTTACAACAAAAAGTGAAATAGCCTTTGACATCTAAAAGAACGAATAAGTAATATGTTGGCATTGACATACAGCACTATAACACACGAATAGAGCTTACTTTTATTTAAATATATAATAGTTCTCCAATCGCGATCGTTTACATGAAAGCGACAAACTAAAGGTTGATTTTGCGATTCCACTTACTGACTAATATCACGGCTATATTTGGGCGGCAAACAACGCTCACGCGATGGGGACACCACACGCTGATTGTGCGTTCAATCGTGACAGTAACAAGGATCCAGGCCGAGATAGCAGGAAGAAGATATAGGCAGTACGAAAGAGACCTGCAGGCGACATTATTTGTGTCTGAAACAAGACTTTACATTCAAATGAATTGGACGCAAATGCAAAACAGGACTCAATATTTAGTTCTGTAGCTTGAAGCATGCGAAGAAGAATACAGTTTTCCTTCATCAATCATATAATTGCATAAATCGTATGCATTGACTCTAAAGATTGTTATTAAAATTTGTCTGTCCTTCCTGACGTTTTATAAAGCTCTAGCAAATTGCAAACAAGAAGTATATTTGAAAAAGATATACGGCGTTGATTGTGGTCGGTGTTGGTGGACGATTGTAAGTTATGTCTATGAGATCAAAGAAAGCGAATGACTTTTTTTCTGCGCAGTTCTCAGCTGCATCACACGCAAATCAATTACAAACGAAAATAAATAAAAACACATTGGTCAGACGGCAATACACGAATCATTCGTACACATTTGAAATATTTACACACGCGTTCTTCAAACAAACCTGCTTTTGTGGTTTGTCGGACATTGTTATTTGATTCTATTAGTAATACATTTAGTATCGTGAATCAACGAGCTTATGCTTAATAAATCGTTCTATATTGTTGAATATTTATAATTGAAATAATAAAAACTGGCACTTATCATGAAAACATAGAAAACACATTAAAAATCTACGAATGACATTCCATACTAATATCGCCAATAAACTTCATTTAATATTTTTCTGATCAAAATAAACATCAAGTGCACATAGTTTACGCGACAGCGTTTCTATAACGATTTCTGTAACTGACCGCGAACGACCCTGATACCTTGCGGCATTAAAGTGAGGAAACGATGCCACTGCTGGAACGACGGCATGTTTAAAGCTTTTTACATTAACGTGTTTAACCGTCGATTTCGAAAACAATTTTAAATATTTTCGTCAAAGCGTAATAAGGTTATTGAACAACAATCCTTTTATGATCTAAACTGTATGAGTGTACAGAATGCAATATCGTAGTAATTACCAAATATGAGAACTCAGCCTTTAAGTACAAACGCTCTGGTGCTGATGATCTTCTAAATATGAACACACACACACACACACACATTTCGAGAGTTGAGTGTGAAAGCCTTATCATTAGAGATAAAATTGTTTCTTGCTAAATACGCAGTTAACATCGTTGCTAAACGCTCTGTAGTATCCCTTGTCATAACCTATACTTCCCAAAAAAGAAAGTCGTTTAAAATTTAAATGTGAAAACTGTTGATATATTGCACGATTTTAACTTCGAAAAGTTTCAGGCCTAATGGCGGAAAATTGTATATTCAAATTGATTGGTCGCTTACAAAGGTCGGCTTAGGTGAAAGCTGGGCTTGTCAGCTACGCCAAAAATATCTCCAACATAGACATTCATATTACAAATCAACAGCTAGATCGGAAAATAATCCACAATAGTTGTTGCAAATACATTTCATGAACATGTCCATTTATTGACCAAAACTTTTTATGTACAAAACCGTTGCTTTATATAAAAATGCCCACGGACTTGTGTTAAATTGATACATGATACAAAAGTATCTGCTACAAACAATGAAATATGTTATATATAATATTTGGTTGTAAAGCAAATAGTTGTATCATGCAAATTAGTTATACTCAGTCGAAAATAGAATGGCATACTACCGCTGAGAAAAATTTCTAGGACGTTATCAATCCAAAACTCTGTAGCGGGTATTCCTAACACAAGAATGTCGGCCACAGCGAGTGCCGACAGGTATCGTGCCGTCGAGGTCTTACGTCGGCGGCCTGTATGAACAATTTATGGTGTCATTAAGTTGTTGATAGTATTACATAATGATGATAGTGATGATGATGGTAATATTATGATATAAGTATGTTTGTTTTTTAAATAATAATTATCACGTCTTATTTAACATTATTAAATTTTGCTTGTCATAAACCTATAGATACAAAACAGAAAATCAAAAGAAGAATAGAAGTGAAATTAAAACGTATGAGTCAACCTGCCACACGCGAAGTATCCGTACATAGTTTAAATATTTAAACGCGCGTTCTTCGAACAAACATGTTTGAGTGGTTTGTCGGGCATTGCTTTTTGGTTTGATTCTTGTTAAATTAATCAAAAATTATATTTATCATGGTATGTTTGAAAACACATTAAGAATCTGTTATTGACATATCATAATTATATCGCTGAATATCTTCATTTAACATATTTCTGGTCTAAGAAAATTCCAGTTCACCTTGTTCACGCGATAGCGTCTATATTATATAACGATTATTTTACTGGCCGCGAACTGACCCTGATACCTTGCGGGTTGGAATGCAATACATTAAAGTCAGGCCACGCTTCAACTGCTGGAACGACGGCTTGTTTAAAACTTTATACTTTTAAATGTTAAATGTTCAATTTCGAAAACATTATATAATGGTTTGGCCAAAACGAATATCAGGATAGGGAAAAACGATACTTTTAGGAACTTATGTATACTAGTACACAGACAGGAATATAGAAGTAATTACTAAGCCTTTAATTGCAAACGCTCTGGCGATGGCAATCCTCTTAAAATAAAAGATGCACGCACAAACTGTATTGATGTCAAGAGTTGAGTGTAAAACTGTTCTATTTATCAAGCCTTTTCATTAGAGGTAAAATTGTTTCATGCTGAACACACAACAAAACAGTATTACAAAGACGCTGTCATGTTTCCAATGTTCTAGTGGTATTCTCAATTCAGCCAATGGAATAAATGAAGTACATTAATTCGTGTCTAGCCGCGGATAATTTTATTTGAATGTTAATGGACACTTACAGAGGTCAGGTAAGGTCAAACGTGACGTTAAACAGCTATGCCGAAAAATAATTATACAACTGCTGCTACCACTACTACTACTACCACTACAACTAATTTTTTTACTACTACTTCTTCTACTACTACTACTACTACGACTACTACTACTACTACTACGACTACTACTACTACTACAACGACTACTACTACTTCTACTACGACGACTACAACTACTACGACTACTACGACCACTACTACTACTACTACTACTACTACTACTACTACTACTACCTCTACTACTGCTACTACTACTACTACTACTACTACTACTACTACTACTACTACTACTACTACTACTACTACTACTACTACTACTACTTCTACTACTACTACAACTAAAACAACAACAACTACTATTACTTATACTACTATTACTACTATTGATACATTATTATGATACTTACTTATAATTTTACAGTACCGTTGCAAATGCTTCAATCATCACAACGACAATTATTGCTTCTGATAAAGGAAAGTCACTATTTTAACTTATATTTAATTTCCTGTAGTTGATGATTTTATAAATGTTTCACAAAATGAAAACGAAACGAAAAGTACATTACTATCTTAAAGTTAAACTTCCTTCTTACCTTTAATCCACACCAACAAGGAGAAAATATTTCCCACAATCCCTAGCACGATGATCGGTGACAGCAGCGTTGCGATCAGAATTCTCTCCAATGACGATACGCTGCTTCGCGTTTCATTAAAAATCTCGAAGTGTTGGTCAACTATTGGCGACATTGTTGTATTGTTCGGTACAGTCATAATGTCAGCTTTTTAATATATGTGTAACTATTTCAATACAGATTCAGTTTGTAAACGTAATACAATTGTAGTTAATATTTACAAATCCAAAAACCTTTTTTTTTGTAAAGTACAAATTTGTATTAATATTTATTGTTACCACAATTCATGTGGTATGATTGATAGTTCAGATAAATGCATCGACTTATACAGTAACTTTACCACGTTTCCTTCACGCACGTATCTAGATTGTACATCCAGGTCGTATATTATTATGCTCTACATTTCAACTTTAGTAAGTAACAATTTTGACATAAGTTTAGTTTTTCTGTCGCCATAATCCATGCACAAACGAGTGACGCGTTGTGTAATTGTTCACAAATCCCTCTAAAGCAATTTGAATACCCAAGTTCACTCGATCATGTTAAATTGGATATATTTTATACATGACCGCTCTTTACTTACTCGTACGCCATTTGCGAGTGATGACCCGTAGACACAAAGAAGCGCCTTCGTTGCAGCCACCGCAAAGTTGTTTACATTGTAAGTGAATGACTTGTAAATACCTGATAGGGTTGAGTACAACATTATAATGCGGTACATATTCGATTGAACATTAATAAATACAGTTCAAGGATGATAGGAATGATACACTTATTGCGATGATAACTGCGATCATAATAATGTTTGAAATAGAAATGTTAATGGCGGTTATAATTCCGACGAAAACAATTATGATGATAATCATGAATGTTCTGATGTTGATGATATTTGTCAATACGTTTGATATTTTGATAATGTTGTTTCGCAGACTTAAAGGGATCTTTTCACGGTTTGGTAAATTGACAAAATTGAAAAAAATTGTTTCAGATTCGCAAATTTTCGGTTTAGTAATGATATTTGTGAGGAAAACGTATTACTGAACATTTGCCATGGTCTAATATAGCCATTATATGCATCTTTTGACGATTTAAAAACCTAAAAATGATAAAGCGTTGCAACGCGAAACGATTGAATAATTTGGAGAGTTCTGTTGTTGTCGTTTAAATTTGTGAAACTACGAAGATTGCGTATATACGGTATAAAATACGCCTGCTATGTATGCTTGGCAGTATAGGTCAGTTGGCTAATGCGTTTTTACTTCAGGATTCCGGGGATCACTGGTTCGAGCCCTGCCGAGGGCTACTTTTTTTTTCCTTTTTTAAATTTTATTTTTGATTTTTTACTGTAGCTTTTGAAATTTAATGTTAACATTTATCAATAAAAAGCATTTAATGACAAACTTCAAAACATGCCAAAATCTGTGAAAAGGCCCCTTTAACAAGCCAATCGGGGTCGGTGTTAATGCACATTCATCATGACGATTTTTCCAGATCGCGGCCCATTTAATAAAAACAATACATGAATGTTTTTCCAATAAATTACTTTAGTAGTTCCTTATGTCATATATTTAGTGCGCAACATCATAGTACAATAAAATACACCGTTTTTCTGTAATTATGTCATCGGTGTCACAACTTTCTTCGCCGAAGGCTAACCAGGTTTACATTCAAATATGTAAACAGAAATAAGACTAAATGAACGTTACAATTGTCCGTGTTTATGAAAACAACTAAACGAAAAAAATAAAATAAAACAACGAATATTACTAAAACGTGTATGACCAAAGTATTTGTTAATAGCGTTTATCGTTGTACTAGTTATACAATTAAATACGAAACTTATTGGCATATTCATATTTTGTTTGAATCTAAACATGTCGAAAGTCAATGGTTTAAAATTTGAATGAACTGGCGCTTATTTCCGTCCAACGTTATTGTTTTGATAAAATGGAAACGCGTGGCTCTGAAGTTTTGGGGAGAGATACATCACGGTAACCTTCTTGACCACCTTTAAAATACTAATCAGTTATTAGCTGAATAGTCAGCATAGTTTGTTTGTTAAAACTCTGGTGCAACAATAAAGTATTATAAGTCTTTCTTGTTGTTACTTGCCGATACGTATACAACAGTAATACAAAGCATTAAAAATAAATTCATAAACATTCGACTCGTTTGTGCATGAAGTCTACGAGCAATGTTTACACTTATGAATTGGCTAAAATTATGTGCATCGCTTGAAAGCGCAGCTTGCGGTCAATCTATAATAAACAAATCTTCTTTGGACGGGCCTTGAGTGTTTATAACAAAGTAACTATCATAACAATTAATTTAACGGCTTCTTAATCCAAATATCTATAACCAAACGTTTATTGATAGATCTTGGGTTAGCCGAAACTTGTAAAGAGATTTTTATCTAAAGAAAAGTCCATTTACATGCAAACATTCGTGCTTGGTTTAAAACCTAAATTTAAGTGTAGCGTATGGTTTAACAATTAAAGTATAGCTTAAGACATTATTGAAATTAAAATAACCCTCTAGTTATTTGGCTTTATGGTTATCAATTGACAGATTGTTAAAAATGTTTAAATATATTGTCCTCGAGTACAATAAACTTTAAGATATAACCTCAGATGCAACCTGATATCGGTAATAAAAACTTTAGAAATCATTTAACCGTTAGCGTTATTTGGGTAAGTAAGAAAGTATACCGGTGATAAATAAGGTTTAACTCGATAATAAATTAAGGGTTTGCGGTTAGAAAACAATAATATTCGCGGTTTGTATCGCTTCCACAACTGTATGGGTTTAATAAATATTGAATCAATCATCAACAGCTTAAGTGCGAGTAATTTGTACACATTTTACTGCGCACAATTATAATGGTTTTAAGACAATGAAATATAAATTACCACAGCTTGATTGGGTGAAATTTAACATTCCTTACTACAATCTTTTAATGTTAGTCATCGTTCTCTGTGTTCGATGTACAGCTTACGGGAAAAAAATAAACACAATACAATTTGTGTCAACTCATCACAACATATTCCTAAGTAAGTAAGTAAGACTAAACGGTTCGGTAAATGCAAGAGCAAGCTGTTATTCATTGTTTACATTATGCAAAGGTATATATAAACATTCAGTACATTAGGTATATTTTCAAACACTGTATTTTTGGGGAAAAAAATATCTAAATTTTCGGACACGAAAACAAAACACGTTCTTCAAATGTCTGAAAACTTAGATTAATTACGGTTTCTATTTTTTAGGAAAGTATTTAATTTTGGAGTGGTCATATGCTGTGACATAAAGCGGAATACACGGATAATAACATGACATATTCTAAATAATGCCGTGTACGAATGTAAATATTTTTTTTTTGATACAGCGAACGTGTTACCCATTACTTATTTTTAAACGAACAGCCTATATAATCAAAATACAAAAGTTGGCTTACATATCTTACAACATGCAAATAAAGACTTACATTAGTATTTATAAAATCAATTTTATATTTGAATGTTACATGTATGTATGTTCCCCGTCAAAATAACTCAGCATAACCTATCTAACTAACTCAATTTGTATTTAGTCATAATGTCAAAAACAGTTCTAACTAACAAATCTATTATTGTTATTTTAATCAAAAATAATATTCATATATAAAAAAACACAGAATTTAGTCTGTAAAGATCATAAAACTCAGTATTAGCATACAACATTGGAAAACTTAATGAGTTCAAGGACCCATACATCAATTCAAATCAACAAAGCTGTGTGCTAACCGTCTAATCTGGTGCAACCCCCCCCCCCCCCCCCCCAAACTCTATATTCATTAATGTGTGTTCGTGGTTGTGTCATGTTTTGTTTAATATGGCGCTTGAACTGAGCAAATGCTCATATGCTGATATTGAAAATCGCCATCGTCTGGAGGAACTGTCAGTAAGGAAATTCTGTTACTGTAAAATCTAGCTACTTATCCACTTAAATATATTGACGTGTTGCAAAGAAACAACAAAAATTAAATGTATTATTTCGTCATTATGTTACTAATAGTTGTTGTCAAAACAATAACATAATACTAGCATAATAATACAAGATTAACATAATTACAGAAAGGCACATATGTAACTATATATCATATGGAATATATGTGTTTGTACTCATTAATTAACATACAATGACATCTATTAAAAGAGTATACACATACAACGCAAAACTATCATTAGTTAACAAACATAACGAACTCATTATTGATTCTTTGATTATTTTTGGTATATTAAATAAAGTTTATAAATGTATAATTGATAAGTCTGTTGGCCAAAATGTTCAACATTTATACTTTTAGTAAACGCATTTGTTTCAATAAATTAACCTTTGTGCTCTATGAATGATTATCGTGAAAAGGCTAGATTAGCAATAAGTTAATTAGTTGTGGTAGAAAACCGGGATAAATTATCTTATGAAGCATTAAACAAATATAGAAATATCGTCTGTGTTTATCAATAACGTTATTAAAAATACACATATCTAAATAAACAACTATCTTTTTTGCCACATTCGAGACTCAAAGCCAAACATCACATAATGTTTTAAATAACAGCCATACATATTGAACATACAACGACTATTACACGTTTATAAAAATATAACATATCAAATGTGTATATTTCATTTTATACGTCCCCTTTTCTATTAATCGCTTGATTAGCATATTGTCATTTGAACATAAAGTTTCGTCATTGAATATTATTTATGTCATATGGACCTTATTTAAGTATATACTATCTGATATAACTAAGATTTCACATTACGAAGTTAATACAAATCGGATGTTATGTTGCCACTCAAATTATTTTCCGTAAAGCAATAATTCAAATTCATCATTTTCCAGTAGTACATCATTTGCTAACTAGACGGTCATGTTTCCGTCTTTATGGATTCAATCTATGCTCACATATATGTTTGGCTCAGTTTTTGTGTGTATTGTAAATGAAATAAGCAGTTGATCAATTTTGAGGTTATAATAATACTAAAATTGTAAAGGTCAATGCTCAAAATATCGACTGAAAATCACATAAATACAAAAAGAACACAAAGTTGTTTTTTTAAACGCAGGTATGTTCCGGATAGTCTTTTTAGGCGCACCCGTGGATTTTTGGTTTCCTAGTCAAAACCATGGTCGCTTCAAAACGTCAACTGAGTGCTCTATCTGTTACATTCATGACAAATGCCATGCGTTTGTCCATAGTTCTTATGCTTGAAACAAGAACTGATTACGTACGACATTCAATATTCGCTCTAAACAAAACCAAAATAAGTCGTCGTTGAATGCCCAAGTAAATTCGTGTATTTAAACATGAAAGCTAAATACAAAGGTTCAAAGAGATGTGATCAAAGATTAAGGTAAACCAAATTGAAAAGAGCCTTAGAATATATCGGTCAAAGGCAAAAGTCCTTTAAACAATAAATTATCACCAAATCATCTAAATAGTGACATGTTTAAAGACAAACAAATGTTTACTGTTATATTGCTCTAGTTTAAGCGTCTTGTTTGAATAGCTTTTCTTAACCCTACCATTAAAACGAAGTCCTATAATACAGTTGCATCTTTGATATTAGTTTTAATCTTTATAGTTATGTATATAGTTTTTGCTATAAACGAAGTGGATACGTACATTATTAATCTTTCTCCTGCTATAGCCATTGTCTGTCATTAAATGCTGTATTTATTAAATTGAGTATGGACAGTAAAATTGAAAATCTTAAGCAAATCAATACAATTGTCTGGGAACAAAGTGTATGGGTCTCTAACAAAAACAGTGTAATCTATATCAGCTTTATTTGTTATTTTCAAAATGCTGACATATAAATCCAGTAGTCGCTAATAAGCTACCAAACATAAATCAGATAAGATTTTAAAATGCCAGTGTAAATATATAATGATATTCTTAAGAATGTGACGGCAAGTATTATTTTATAGTCGCTTCAAGTTGAGTTCAGCATCATTGCATTCAAATATGTATTGTGCAAAGAACACCCAAACCGTATTATGAGTTGACGAATGTGTTAAGTATCTTAGTGAATGCGATAAGGATGTCCTATGTTTATAAAACAACTATCACAACTGGAACAGGAAATGTGCATTGACGTATTTCAGACATGATGACGTCATCGTTTGGTCAGTTGCAGAAAACAGATGGAAGCGATACTATAAAAAAATAACGGTAAGTACACATGTGTTTGCTGGAAATACATGTCAATCTATTGTTTTCATTTCAGTATTATTTTCATTATTAATAAACTAAAAAAATACATAATGCATCAGTTTATGACATATTTTTTGTAGAAGCAAGATTCATAATCGGAATACAAGCTTGAAAATCGTTTGTATTTGGTATACCGCTGACTTACCATTGACAGACGATTTGATTGTTATCCCACTTCAACAACTCGTGCATTGTTGAACAACAACAACTCAAACTGCGCTTAAATCAACTATCTGATTGCTGAACTAGACAGGATTATGTCAGTTAGTACTTAAATCTGCGTGTGGTTTCAGTTGGATTGCTGCAGTGAGTTTGTTGAAGATTTCATAAAAAAATGTATTTTACACATTTAAACATGAGTGAAAAGAAATAGCGCATTTGTATGAGCAAATGTTTAAAACTACCGGAAAATTATTTAAATTGCTTTCTTGCAAACAAAGTCCGATTCAATAAAAAATAGTAATATTTAAGACTGAGAGGAACACCGCTTTCTAGATATACCAAGTAAGGTACTACGCCTAAAAGTACTTCGGTTAAGATATTTTACCACATAATGTGCGGACCTGATCCAAATGAAGATACGCTATTATCTGTTCCTTCAAATAGCTCGCAGGTTTGTTCGTCTATTGACGATATTCTTATATTGTTCTGCATAGTCATTTCGTTAGCTAAGTCACATATGTATATCATTTATCTACTTTATTCAGATTTATTTTGTTAGATAATAACACGTGCAGTCCAGTTGAACAAACAAATAAACGATACGTGTTTTGCATATAACAAATGTGTGATGAATGTTTATAAGCCCAGAGTAAAGTCATAAATTTAGTAGTTCAGATACGTACACATTTACTGGAGCTCGTGTATGGGCTTCGTGAACGTATGTTTAGAATTAACATCAAAGTCCTATGTTTGGTGCTATACATATACGATTTATATGTATTCCGTAACACAATTGAGAACACTTCCAATGATATCTATATACAATTTACTGATATCAATTCAGTTTTGCTGGCGCCCTATTCTATACTTGCTCATACCAGTGACGCGCTGTGTAATTGTACACCCTTTAACGCACCCATTTACAGTAATTTGCTTATCTTATGTAATTTGATCATTTGCTAAACATGATACCTGTCATATGTTACACACTTTATTCATGCGTTTATCGTTTATGAGTTGCGTCCCGTGGAAACGACGAAGCGGGATGTGTGTAGTCAACGCATAGTTTTTTACATTGTAAATTTATAAACTAATAAAACATTACATGTTTGTGTACTGAGTTATAATGGGATATACTCTATTGGAAAAGTATTTAAAAGTTCCGATAATAATGATCACCTTATGGTTATGATAATGAGTTCTACTATAATGATGTGTGTGGTAGAAATGATGAAAATTGCGATGATGATAATAATTACGACGAAAATATGAGGAGGATTTTCATACATGTTATGTAAATGATGATAAGTTAAAACGTTTACTTTTTCGATGCTGTTTGTTTAAGTATATACCATTCAAGTTATTGCTTACAAAATGATTCAAAGTTGTACGTACTTGCACATTCCGCCGAAAGAAAACGCCTCGATCCTTGGCATTGTGCTACATTTGCTTCCATGTGAATATCAACCACTTGGTTTCGGCCCCAAGGTCACGTTGCGACATTTTTCCAGGCTGTCATCGATTACATTTGTCTTTGTTGTTCCATGGTCAACGCATGTGTGCTTTTTGAATATCATGTTGATCAATAGATTCGGCTCATGTGGCCTTTCCATTTTTATAGGCGTCTGAGGATCTCGTCGGCTGCTAGAAAATTGGTTTATTCTCTGCCAAAGTTACTGGTTGCGTACTTGGTTCAGCTTGAATTTATCCCATTGTTGATAAATAAACGTACAGGCGAAACCCAATGGCTCGAACACGTCGGGACCGGCAACAAAAGTTCGAGACATCCGGAATTCGAGCCATCCGATTTCGAATAATATTTTGTTTACGAACAAGTCTGCAGTACATTTTCACCTCCGGTTGAAGAGTTCACATATTTCTTAATCTCCGTACTACTTCTTACTACTTTCTGCTTTTTAAATAATAAGAACCACATATAGAGAAAACTAGGTCGATGCCGAATAAAGCGAAGTTCATTTTTCGAGGCTTAGAAAATCTGAACCACTTCGCTTTATTCGGCCCCGACCTAGTATTCGATTTATCCCATCAATTGTCTTAGTCGTCAATTATTTCTTTAAAAATAGAATAGGAAAATAGAACTACACGAAACATCGCAAAGTTATTTTAAGCAAACATTGTTTTATTATTTTATTCGTGCCGGGCTTAATATATTACAAAAAAAAAGATAAGGCACTAACCTGTTTTTCTGTAAATCATACCTCTACGTCCCCGTTTTTAAATAAATATTGAAATGATACTAAAAATCTGCAGCTTTAGCATGAAAGAATATGACTTTTGTCGTTTGACGTGTAAATAATGACGTCATGTGCACGCGCACTTAATATTTGTAAAAAAATGTGTTTTTGCTGTTTGTGTTGCATTTTGTGTTTAAAATATATTACATCTTGGTATCAAATTGTTTGTTTTGTTAAATCTGATTCGATTTTACTCAAAGTGATTACGGTGTAGTTGATTCCGAGTAATATGACCATCCTCCACGCATGACTGATATAAGAGTCCGCCGCGCGTGACAGCTATATTTCAGCATTGCCGAAATAAAGGAAAATATATTCCACAGTGGTTGATTTCGACAATGCACGTCTGATTGGTTCACCAATGTATGGGCTTTATAGTTGTCCTTCTCTAATAATATGATTGTTTCTACCGTTCATTCATATGGTTGTTTTAAAATAGTTTAATGCTGATCATCACCAAATATATTGCTTGTTATTTTGGGCGAATTATCCGCCATTTGATTTTTAATTGCCGACCCAATAAACTTGGATCGACATTTTTATGAAAGCCTCTGTCTGCCATCTAATAGCATTTATTATATTTCCTTATTTCTAAGGTGAGTATTTATGTTTTGGTGAAAAAAATGAAATGAGTTCTACTTGCTGAACATTGTGTCGTACAAGACAACTTTGTCTTTGTTTGTTTTCATTTAGCAATATTTGTGTATACCGTTGCGATAATGTCTAGCAAACTTTTTAATACCTGAACTTGTTTATTATCACATTTCAAATGCTGTACACATGCATTTAATTTGCAGGCCCGACATAACACCTCGGGTTAGTTAGATGAGTGCGACTGGTTTCTATAATTGTGTACATAGACAAAACGTATTGCGTTAGTGATGATTACTTTGTGTATATTTATGTATAAATTACTTACTATGTATTTACTACATTCTTATCCGTGTTGTTATTATTTGGCTAATATGGGACGGCACTGTAGGCACACGCATTAAACCCCCTATTCACACATCATATTTAATATATATTTTAGTAGATCTACTTATAAGTTACAAGACTATGATATTGAGTAAAAGAGTCTATAAATGCGATAGAAAACTAGACAGTTGATCCATAATAAGAACGCATTATTGTTTCGTTGTGTGTGTTCTGTGTTGTCTAATGTGACAACAAAACACACACATACTTCATGCTTTATTATACTTGTATTATTTATATAAGTAAAGACGATTTTCAATCAAGAACTTTTTTCTCATTTGTCTACATATTTGTTGAAGAGAGTTGTGTATTAAGGTTGCATAACAAAACTACGATTACAATAAATCGAAGTCAAATATAATTTTAACACATTTAAACCGAATGTGCCTAGCGTCTAGAAAAAAGGCCTTGGCAAACAGCGCAGACCCAGATAAGACGCCACATGATGCGGCGTCTCATCAGGGTCTGCGCTGTTTGCTTAAAGGAATTTCTGTAATAAATATTCTTTATATAGAAATAAATATACTAGACATCCCTCATTTGGGAAATAAATTGATCCAATTTTGAAGGATGGGAGAGTCCACTAGGCATAAATGGGTTAATTAAACCGGATACAACTGGTGATAGTACCCGATTGACACAAAGTGATTTTACCAGTATCATATTTCATGCAACACTCGTACATGAACAGGGCTTAGTAAACAAAAACTTAAGTTACAGTAAAATAGATTCCTAGTGAGCAAGGGGGTTTATCCTATAGATTTGACGAGAATCAGAGGACTGTTTGGGTGATTGACAACAGAAGTAATCTTGCAGTTTAAAAAAAAATTGCGAGTTTTGCCCATACATTGCGTTTATGACCGCCTTTATGTATTCAATCATATAAAAGCAATTTTTCAGACATTATTGATACGCATGTCAACCCCGCAGGACAGCATTTTAACTGCCCATTGGATGTTGGTGGCATTGGTAAATATAAGTTGTATAACACGTTTGTATGTCAAATTTTTGTAGATTATTGTGTATTGGTCAAATACCACAAACACTTCAGTGCCACAACAATAGAATGCTGTACTAGTTCGACTATCACGCATTACACGTATACACGCAGATCAAATCAATTCGCGTGGTTCGTCGTAAGACCTTTGTTGGTTGTAACGGATGACGGCCTATGTTCAGATTTAAAAATTCCAATAAAATCTTTTCTAAATCCAGACCCTATCAAACAGTACAACAGAAAATTGACGCCATTACTGAGATACATGCAGATATGAAACACGACACTAGTTACATTAGCGTCCTCTACTGAAACATTGCTCTCTGAAAAGCTGTATAAAGCGTTGAAAATACACAGAGGTGCATTACAAATAAAAAACGCAGTGCTAAGAAAAATAATACGACGTGTAAGAGTTTTATGAATTTTCTGGCGTTTTCCAACGTGTGAAGAGTTCGGTTGTCCTACGCGTTCTAGTAGAGTGTTTCTGCGCATGCGCTTTACACAGATGACTTTTAAAAGGATGGAGATGTTACAAATCAACATTATGATATACGGAAATACGAACAGGACACAGAGGTCAAGAATAATCATTGTAACCAAATATATTCCGAATGGCGGTGACGTCATAATCTTGCATTCATCACGTGAGTACGGAACGTCGCCATTTGTACGTAGACAAATCGTCGTAAACCACTTCCGATATATATAGGCAGGTAGACTAAGGATAAGAGCAGCGTTAATACGACTGAAATGAAATGGTTCTACATTATATGATGAAAAAAGTGTCATTGTTCTTGGTAAAGCGCAATCTTGACTATTTACTTCAATACCGAAGCGTATGTCCATCAAAAAACGTTTCAATTGAGATTTGTTTGCAAAGAATATACGGTATAAAGTGAAACTATTCATACGTAGAGCATTTTGTTTTATGCATTTAAAACAATGTGTAAACTACATGAATGGGTTAAAAGATGGAGTTTAAAACAATAAGTGAATAGCCTTTGACATCTAAAAGAACGAATAATTAATATGTTGGCATTGCATTTCAGCACTATAACAAACGAATAGAGCTTCCTTTTATTTCAATATAGACTTGTTCTCCAATCGCGATCGTTAACAAGAAAGCGAACAACTATTTTCCACCTACTGACATATATCACAGCTATATTTCGGCGGCAAATCACGGTGACGCGATGGGGATGCCACACGCTGATTGTGCGTTCAATCGTGACAGTAACTCCAGGCCGAGATAGCAGGAAGAAGATATAGGCAGTACATGAAAGACCTGCAGGCGACATTATTGGTGTCTGAAACAATACATTACATTTAAATGATTTCAACGCAAATGCAAAACAGGACTTTACATTTAGTTCTGTACTTGAAGTATGCTAAGAAGAAGTTTACCTTCATATATAATATAATAGTATAAATCGTATGCGTTGACTCTAATAATTGTTATAATGCTTATAACAATTATATATTATTATGGTCTGTGCTTCCTGTTGTTTTATAAAGCTTCAAGAAATTGCAAACAAGAAACATCTTTATAAAATATATACGGCGTTGATGGTGGTGTTTGTGGACGATTAAACGCTATATCTATGAGATTTAAGATAGCGAATGCCTTTTTTCTCCGCAGTTCGTTGCTGCATCACACGCAAGGAAAACGAAAATAAATAAAAACACAAAGGTCAGCTGGAACACACAAAGCATCCGTACATATTTGAAATATTTATACTCGCGTTCTTCGAACAAACATGTTTTTGTTGTTAGTCGGACATTTTTATTTGATTCTGTTATTAATACATGTAGTATTGTGAATCATCGAGCTCGTGCTTAATAAATCGTTCTATATGGTTGAATATTTATAACTAAGTTAATAAAAACTGGTACTTATCATGCAATTGTTGAAAACACTTTAAGAATCTATGATTGACATACCATTATAATATCGCCGATAATTTTTTATTTAATATCTTGCTGATCAAAACAAACATCAAATGAAAATTGTTTACGCGATAGCGTTTATTTAACGGTTTCTGTAACTGACCCCGAACTGACCTTGATACATTGCGGCATAAAAGTGAGGTAACGATTCCACTGCTGGAACAACGGCATGTTTAAAGCTTTATACCATCACGTGTTTAACCGTCGATTTCGAAAACAATTTTAAATATTTTCGTCAAAGCGTAATCAGTTTATTGAACAACAATACTTTTATGATCTAAAATGTATGAGTGCACACAATGCAATATCATAGTAATTACCAAATATGAGAACACAGCATTCAAGTACAAACGCTCTGGCGCTGACGATCTTCTAAATATAGAGGGACACACACAAGTTTCGAGAGTTGCGTGTGAAACTGTTCTATCTCCCTAGCCTTATCATTAGAGATTAAAAAAATTATGCTGAATACGCAGTTTACAGCGTTGCTAAACGAACTGTAGTGTCCCTTTTCAGACCCTATATTTCCCCAAAATAGAAAGTCGATTGAATAACATATGAATGTAAATGTGAAAACTGTTTATAGATTGCACGATTTTAATATCGAAAAGTGTCAGGCCTACCAGCAGAATTGATTGGTCGCTTACACCGGTCAGCTATGGTGAAAAGCTGGGTTTGACAGCTTAACCGAAAAAATATCTCCAACATAGAGATTTACTTTACAAATCAACAGCTAGGTCGGAAACTTATGCACAATGGTTGTTGCAAATACATTTCTCAGAACATGTCCATGTATTTACCAACTGTTTTGTATGTACAAAACCGTTGCTTTATATAATCAAAGCGCTGCAGGCACTGAAGTTGTTCGCTATTGCATAATCTTAGACGCAACTAAGTTTTCAAAATTATGTTATAGCTTTTTATATCGCAAGTTTGAAATGAACACAAAACATTCAAATTCTCATAGAGTGTGTCTTAAAGCACAGGTTGAGATATGTGTGCACTGTTTATCCTCATATTTATGTTATAGAGATAACTTAGACAAAATAACAACAATATGTCTCTGTTATTTCACAAGTGGTTGCTGCACTAGCAACCATCTTTAGTTTTTAGGTTGCCTTGCTAATGAATAACAAGCCTATAATCATGTACATGTTGTGTTATGTGTAACTTATACTTTATGTATGTTCTTTAAATGATTGAGCAACAATTTCGCCCAAATGGCAGATTTAAAATGCAGCATTAAGCCCCGTTTTCCCTGAAAACAGCTAATATGAACATATTTCAATGATAAACTGGCCAATGCCGTCGGACAAGCTTTTATAAAAACTAGACTGGCCAATATGGTCGCACAAGCTCTTAACCTATTGTTTACATACAGGCTGTCTGCTGCAGTGTATCAGTGAAGTATAAACAGGCATTGGTTATCGTTCCTAGCGTAGTTAACTTGCAGTTATCGTTCCCAGCGTAGCTAAAGCAGACTAACTTGCAAAACTGCCTCTCTACATTAGTCGTGAGCTAACGCTGACAACTAAAAATTGCCCGTGGACTTGTCTTAGATGGATACATGATACAATAATATCTTATACAAACAATGTAATATGTTATATATGTTTTGGGTTGTAAAGATTATATTTGTATCATGCAAATTAGTAATACTCAGTCGAAAAGACAATGGCATGCTACCGCTTAGAAAAATATCTAGGACGTGTGTAATCCAATACTCTGTAGCGGGAATTCCTAACACAAGTATGTCGGCCATAGCAAGTGCCGATAGGTATCGTGCCGTCGAGGTCTTCCGCCGGCGGCCTGAATGAACAATGTATGGTGTCATGATAATAATATATGTATTTTTTAAATAATAATAATGCAACTAATAATGATAATACTTATAAAAATAATTATACAACTACTGATATTACTACTACTACTTCTACTACAACTATTACTACTACTACTACTACTGCTATTACTACTACTACTACTACTACTACTACTACTACTACTACTACTACTACTACTACTACAACTACTACTACTACTGCCAAAACTGCTGCTGCTACAACTACTACTACTACTACTACTACTACTACTACTACTACTACTACTACTACTACTACTACTACTACTACTACTACTACTACTACTACTACTTCTACTACTACTACTACTACTACTAGTACTACTACTACTACTACTTTAAACTTATATTGAATTTCTTGTAGTTGAGGATTTAATAAAGAATAAACAAAATGAAAAAGAAACAAGTACATAACTGTCTCAAATTTAATCTTTCTTCTAACCTTTAATCCACACCAAGAGGGAGAAAAAATTTCCCACAATTCCTACCACGATGATCGGTGACAGCAGCGTTGCGATCAGAATTGTCTCCAATGACGATACGCTGCTTCTTGTTTCGTTGAAAAGCTCGAAGTGGTGCTCAACTTTTGGCGATATTGCTGTATTGTTCGGTCCAGTCATAATGTCGGCTTTTTAACATATGTGTAACTTAAATCTATTTCAATAACAATTCAGTTTGTAAACTTTAAACAACTGAAGTTCATATTTACAATAAACAAATCTATTTTTTGCATAGTACACATTTTAATTAATATTAATTTTTACCCCAATTCATGTGGTACGTCTTATATTATTATGCTCTACATTTCAATTTTAGTCCGTAACAATTTTGAGCATATTTGAATAGATTGCCTTAAAAACAAAAACTGATATAAGTTTAGTTTTGCTGTCGCCATAATCCATGCACATACGAGTGACGCATTGTGTTATTGTTCACAGCTCCCTCCAAAGCAATTTGAATATCCAAGTTCACTCGATCATGTTTTATATTGGATATATATATTATATACTTAGCGTCTCTTTATTTACTCGTTCACCATTTGCGAGTTATGGCCCGTAGGCACAAAGAAGCGCATTCTGTGCAGTCACCGCAAAATTGGTTACATTGTAAGTAAATGACCTGTAGATAACTTATAAGGTTGAGTACAAAATTATTATGCGAAATATATTCGATTGGACATTTATAAATACCGTCTTAAGATGATATGAATGATAAACGTATTGCGATGATAATTGCGATCATCATGATGTTTGAAATTGGAATAATGTTAATGGTGATGGCGGTTATAATTTCGACGAAAACAATGATGATGATTATCATGAATGTTCGGATGTTAATGATATTTAATCAATACGTTTGATATTTTGATAATTTTGTTTTACAGACTTCACAAGCAAATCGGGGTCGATGTTAACGCATATTCATCATGAAGATTTTTCCAGATCGCGGCCCATTTTATAAAAACATATACTAGTATATGAATGTTTTTCCAATAGATAACTTTAGTAGTTCCTTATGTCATATATTTAGAGCGCAACATCATAGTACAATAAAACACACAGTTTGTTTTAATTATGTTATCGGTGTCACAACTTCCTTCGCCGAAAGCTAACCAATTTTACATTCAAATATGCAAAATGAAATAAGACTAAATGAACGTTTCAATTGTCCGTGTTTATGCATACGACTTAACGAAAAAATAAAATAAAACAACGAATATTACTAATCAATTGATAACCAAAGTATATGTTTATAGCGTTTATCGTTGTACTAGTTATACAATTAAATACGATACTTATTGGCATATTCATATTTTGTTTGAATCTGAACATGTCGAAAGTCAATGATTTAAAATTGGAATGAACTGGTGCTTATTTTCGTCTAACCTTTTTGTTTTGATACAATGGAATATGAGTGACTCTGGTGTATTGGGGAGAGATACATCACGGTAACCTTTTTGACCACCTTTATAATACTAATCAGTTATTAGCTGAATAGTAAACACAGTCATTTTGTTGAAACTCTGGTGTAAAAATAAAGTATTACAAGTCCGTCTTGTTGTTACCTGCCAATACGTATACAACAGTAATACAATGCATTAAAAATAAATTCATAAACATTCGACTCGCTTGTGCATGAAGT